>NW_005360281.1:31292-31847 GCF_000412655.1 Myotis brandtii | reverse complement strand
CAGAGGCCGGCAAGGCAGGCGGGGAACATTGGCTTCCTCCGTCACTGAAGCAAGCAAGCCTCCTGTTCGCTTCAAGCTGCCTGGCTGCCGGCCGCCATCTTGGTTGGCAGTTAATTCGCATATCGCCCTGATTAGCCACTGGGAAGGGTAGCAGAGGTACGGCTAATTACCATGTTTCTCTATTATTAGATAGGATAGATGTTGGCCAGAATGTGAATAAAAAGGAATCCTTGTACATTGTTGATGGGAATGTAAATTGGTACATCCATCATAGAATACAGTATGGAAGTTCCTCAAAAAATTAAAAACAGAACCACTTTATGACCCACTGTCCCACTACTGGGTATTTATCTAAAGGAAATGAAATCAGTACCTTGAAGAGACATCTGCACTCCAATTTTCAGGACTATTCACAATAGTCAAAATATGAAACCTAAGTGTCTAGTAATTAATCTACACTAATAAAAGAGAAACATGGTAATTAGCATACAACCACTACCCTTCCCATTGGCTAATCAGCATATCCTTATGCAAATTAACTGTCAGCCAAGATGG
>NW_005360281.1:24074-29805 GCF_000412655.1 Myotis brandtii | reverse complement strand
CTAAGCCAGCAGGTCGTTATCTCCCGAGGGGTCCCAGACTGCGAGAGGGCACAGGCCGGGCTGGGGGACCCCCCTCTCCTCTTCCTGAGTGCACAAATTTTTGTGCACTGGGCCTCTAGTAAATAAATAAGGTAAATGTGGTGTATATAATATTCTATTGTATGTGTGTATGTGCATCTCTTAAAAAAGAAGGAAATCTTGCCATTTGTGACAACATAGATGAACCTGGAGGACATTATGCAAAGTGTAATAAGCCAGATACAGAAATACAAATACTGCACGACCTTATCAATAAAAGGAATATAAATAGTCTAGCTCATAGAAATAGAGAGAAGAATGATGGTTGCCAAGGACTAGGGCAGTGATGGCGAACCTTTTGAGCTCGGTGTGTCAGCATTTTGAAAAACCCTAACTTAACTCTGGTGCCGTGTCACATATAGAAATTTTTTGATATTTGCAACCATAGTAAAACAAAGATTTATATTTTTGATATTTATTTTATATATTTAAATGCCATTTAACAAGGAAAATTCAACCACAAAAATGAGTTCCCGTGTCACCTCTGACAAGCGTGTCATAGGTTCGCCATCACTGGACTAGGGGGAAGGAGAAATGGGGTGATTGTCAAAGGCTATAAACTTTCAGTTATGCAAGAGTAATTTCTAGAGATCTAATTTATAGCAAAGTGACTAAAATTTAAAATATCGTATTGTATTTTTGAAGTTTACTAAGTGGGTAGATATTCATTGTTCTTTTACCATGCACACACATAAAAACAAAAACAACAAAATGGTAACAAGAAAATGTGAGATGGATATTTTCATTAACTTGATTGTGGTAATTATTTGACTATATATGTAAAGCAAAACACCAAGTTGTGTATCTTAAATATGTACATTTTTGTCAATTATCTATATATATATATAAAACCCTAAGCAACCGGTTGACCATTCGACCAGTCGACCATTTGACCAGTTGCTATGATGTGCATTGACCACCAGGGGACAGACACTCGATGCAGGAGCTGCCCCCTGGTGGTTAGTGCACTCCCACAGCAGGAGCGACTCTTAGCTGACTGAATGGACGCCAGATGCAGGCTCATGGCAGCGCTACGAGGCGGCAGCAGGCACAGCAGGGCTGGGAGGAGCAGGAGCGGCATGGTGCACAGTTGCGAGAGGGTGCAGGCCAGGATAAGGGACCCCACTGGTGCACAAATTTGTGCACCAGCCCTGTAGTATTTTAATAAAATTCATATGTTTCATTTGAATGAAACTCAAATTCACTTGCCTAGCATAGCTATGTGTAATTTCCAACAGAGGAGCAATTTCCTACTGTGTTAAACTTTGAAATGTATTTAAAGAGGATAAAAATACCTGCACTTTACAGTTACTTGCTGGTGAATATTGTCTTTGAAATAATTTATGAGCTGAGAAAATGGGATTTTAATAACTGGATTATAATTAAATATATTAATATATTTATATAGATATATTAAATTTATTATAAATGTGCAATATTATAGTACTATGCATATTTTAATATTAATATAATAATGTAGAATATAATATCTTACCAGTTTCTGGTAAGATCTAGTCTTTGTACATTAAGGAATACTTAGTTTTTAAATATGTTTGATAGTATACTTTGTATTATGTTAGCATTTTTACTAAAGACCCTAGAGCATTTTAAATAGGCTTATTAAAATGTCCTGTTCTCTTCTGATTGGGGAAATGCTCACATCTTATACCTGGTATTTCCCTCATAGTTCTAGAATAGTTGCAATACAGAATTTTAGAACAAATGAATCATACCGTTAATTGGAAAAATAAAATTATTCATTAGGATGATCACAGACTAGGGAATTTTTAATAAATCCAGAAAAACATATAGTATCACCCTGAAAGATAAATCAAGTCTCTAGGGGTGGAAAGCTTTTGTATAGTGATCTCTCTCTCTCTTTCTCTCTGTCTCTCTCTCTCACTGTTAACACTCAAAAGTCCTTCTATTAATGAAAATAATTAGAGGACCACCATCCCTTCTCAAACACTTAGACCCACTAGAACAGTGGTTCTCAACCTTCCTAATGCTGTGACCCTTTAATACAGTTCCTCATGTTGTGGTGACCCCCAATTTCATTGTTACAAATTGAACATAATTAAAGCATAGTGATTAATCACAAAAACAATATATAATTATATATGTGTTTCCCAAAGGGGTCGCGACCCACAGGTTGAGAACCACTGCACTAGAAGCTATTAAGATACACAATGTCAGAAACCCTAGTGCTCTTCCTGGTTGCTGTTTTGCTGTCACATATTGACAACATTATCATAATTTCTTTACCAGTCAGTTTTCTCTGAACTAACGGGTTAGTGTCCTTATGGTTTCCTCTATAAACTACAATTAATTTGATTTTTTCTAGTTATCCATCTGTCTGAGGGGTGACTATAACTGGTTATGGAAGAACAAGTAATATTCACTAATTTTCTAAATTGGATTATGACACTAGGTGGCAGCCTTGCAACTCTGGTATTGCCTTTAGGAAGTATTTTCCAAGTCTTATTCTATAAAGTGTCAGCCACATGAAGCCAATTTATATCCCACTTTAAGCCCTTATCCCGGCTGTGTCTAATTTGTTAATTCCGGGTGAATGCTCTCCAATTTAGTTGCTCCTCCAGTCTGGCTTCAGGACAAGGCATAGGACACATCTGCCTATTCGGCCACCATTTTCTCTGATAATTCCAATCGAAGGGTGGTCTTTGAATGACAAAATAAATAAATTACATTTTATTTTGAGTGGCTTTACCCTGCCAGAAGAGTAAAGAAAGTGTTCGCCTAACCTTCCCTGTTTGGCAAGGGTTTCTCCCATTTTCTTTCCTACTAGGTCAGTGAGAAAGAGAGATAACATTATAGGATCCCTGTATTTCTGACATATTTTGTGAGTCTAAGTTGATGTGCAAATGTCTACTCACCTTGAGATAAAAGAAAATTAGAGAAGGATCTGTAAGCTTCATCTTTAAATTAAAAATTAGTTTTTTATCAGAGTACAGTCTACTGAATGCAAGAAGCTATGGTTGGCGTTGTAAGTAGTAAGTGTTCAGTACAAATTTCTTCAGTGTGAAGTCTGTCCTCTCCTTATGGAACAGTCTCTCACACACTAAACCAGTTGTCCACCATTGCTCAAAGTGCTATCTTTCTGATCCTCACACCTATCAGTCCATCAAAATATCTCCTTTCTGTTTTGACTTGTGCCTTCCTAGCTTGGACCCCTGTATTAATGATGAAAAGTCCACATTTTTACCCTATGTTGATAATTCCCAGATACCACCAGGTACCCCTATAGTCAACAAAGTTAACATTATTGTTGCAACATGGCAGACTAAATAATGAGGAACAGTGTGATACTCCTATAAGAAGGAGATGGGGAATTATTCTAGGATTTCACTTGTGCTCATTGATTTTAGGGAGGCTCCATGGAAGTAAGTATCTGTTCATGAGTGCATGTTGCAGAAAGCATGAATAAGTTAAGGACTGGGTCATTATAATCATTTCTAAGTGACAGGAGAAAAAGAGTGAGGTTAAAGTTGTTATTTGGGGATGAAGCAGTAATTACTTATAATAGCTGAAAGATGGGGGTGTTTGGTCACTTTTGTGATTGCATGATTACAGAGTGGTTAGTTCTTATCTTGTTCAATCATAGTCACAGAGAATCCTTATCTGATAATATTCTGTAATTTTATCTTCAGCAGAGAGATAGCATGACCTAACTAGAAACAGCCAGACCACGTACTAGCTCTCATCTTTCAGGGCTCTTATTTTCTTTCTCACATGAAATCTTTCAGGCTCTGAACTCCCAGGTCTGACATGCCAATTACCAAGCTTATGCTGTCAACAGTTGATCTGAAGAAAATTATGATCATTTACTTTGACAATCCATTACAAATTAATGCTTTCTAACCCTAAGTGCTCCTTCATTGCTTCTTGACAATAAAAATATGCAATTCTTGTTTAATTTCTATTATAATGACCATGGAAGCCATTTCAAACTCCATGTACTCCTCAGGGCATAATTTAATCACAGCATCTCCTACTCTTGATAAATGAATACATTTATAAAGTAGTTAAAAGATTGAGACCATGTAATTATAAAACCCTTTCTATAAAACCCTTCCTCATTGCCTCTAAATGCCACAGTGAATTCTAGTTCTTCTTTCTCTCTATTTCTACATTCCTGTCAGATCTATTGGAGCTTCTGATTCATGCCATCTAATAGTTTGTGTGACAATGTCCAATCAGTCATTTATTTTCAGTCCACCATCTTCTTTTTGTTCCTTTGTTTTCATATACTTGTTATAGACTGAATGTTTTTGTCCACCAAAAATTCATATGCTGAAGCCTAACCTCCAGTGTGACAATTTGGAGAGAGGGCCTTGGAGAAGTAATTAAAATTTAATGAGGTCAAAAGGTGGACCCTAATCAGAAAGGATTTGTGTCCTTATAACAGGAAGAGGAAAAACCAGAGTGCTCTCTCTATACCATGGTAGGACACAGCATCAAGGCAGCCTTCTGTAAACTAGGAAGAGAATTCTTACCAGAAAGCTAATCATGATGATACCCTAATCTCAAACTTCCAGCCTCCAAAATGTGAGAAAATAAGTTTCTGCTGTTTAAGTCACCCAGTATGTGATATTTTTTAGGGCAGTCTGAACTGATTAATACATACTAAATATCAGTTTCTCCTTATACACATATATCTTTGCCCTAACTAGAAATTAGCTAACCTATTTTTCCTTGTGCTTTCATTTCTCAACAGACTTCATTTATTATCCTTGCCTTCATTTATTTTCTTTGTTTTAAAAAATAAAAAAATCAGAAAATTACAGAGAATATAGAACACCTGTGTTTTTTACCGCCAGAAATTAATAAGTATCCATGCAATTTATGTTAAAGATTTTTTAATAAAAATTTTACTACTCGAAGTGCCACTCTGTTGTCTCATAGACACTGCCAGAATCATTCCCCTGGCTAAAGGTTAATATAATGTTATAAATACCAATATTCTATATAATAAAGAGCTAATATGCACATGGTCATCACACCCTCACGCTGTCATGCCTAAACGGCTCAGACACTCAACACTGGGGAGAGAGGAATGGGGACCAGCCAGGCACAAATGAGCTTGCGAGAGGAGTGGGACCAGCCAGGCCGTAGCCGGGGAGAGGGACAAGCCACCCACTCCATGGTCCTGGGTGCCAGTGGCTGAGGCTGCAGCCTGGGAGAGGAACAAGCCACCTGCCCCATGGTCCCAGGCACCAGTGGCTGTGCCTGTTCCTGCGGCCTGGGAGAGGGACAAGCTGCCCGCTCAGTGGTCCCGGGCACCTGTGGCTGTGGCCCGGGCAAAGCCACCTGCCCATGGTCCCCTGCGGCTGTGGCCACTGCCGGCCTGGGCAAAGCCAGCCCAGCTCCTGGGTGCCTGCGGCTGGCCGGAGGAAGGAATTCTAGGTCCTGGGTGCATGGTGAGGCAGAGGTGGTTAGGGGCAATCAGGCCAGCAGGGGAGCAGTTAGGAGCAATCAGGCTAGTAGGGGAGCAGTTACAGGCAATCATGCAAGCAAGCAGAGGGATTAGGGGTGATCAGGCAGGCAGGCAGGCAAGCGGTTAGGAGCAAGTGGTCCTAGATTGCATGAGGCAGTCAGACATCCCCCAAGGGGTTCCAGATAGAACAGGGTGCAG
>NW_005360281.1:21499-24057 GCF_000412655.1 Myotis brandtii | reverse complement strand
CCCCACCCCCCCCCCCCCGTGCATGAATTTCATGCACCAGGCCTCTAGTAATAATATAAAAGCAACCAATTTCTCTGAAATTTTATTTTTTCTCCTATAATTTTTATTATTATTTTTTGAATATACATTTTTATTGATTTCAGAGAGAAAGGGAGAGGGAGAGAGAGATAGAAACATCAATGATGAGAGAGAATAATTAATCGGCTGCTTCCTGCACGCCCCACACTGGGGAGTGAGCCCACAACCTGGGCCTGGGCCCTGACCAAGAATCGAACGCCATGACCTCCTGATTCATAGTTCAACTCTCAACCACTGAACCACGCTGGCTAGGCAGAAACTTGTTTTCTTATAATTATTTTGATACTTAAATCATTGTAGTTCTGAAATTATGTTTCTTACCTCCAGCAATTCTTTAAATCCCAACACTTTTTCCTTTTCACAGTCTCTCACAGTGGTATGTACTGCCTTTCTATGGGAAATGTCAATATCCAAGCCCAGGTCTTATTATTTCATGCAGAAATTATTATTTTTTTCTCTTTTTTTATTGCTTAAAGTATTACAAAGAGTATTACATATGTCTTTATGTCCATTGGTTTTGCTTATATGCATGCATACAAGTCCTTCGGTTGATCTCTTACTCCCCTCCCTTCTGCCCCCCAACCCTCTCTGGCCTTCCCACTGCAGTTTGACAATCAGTTTGAGGCAGCTCTGCCTCTGTATCTATTATTGTTCAAAAGTTTGTAATGGTCTTTATTATCCATGAATGAGTGAGATCATGTGGTATTTTTCCTTCATTGACTGGCTTATTTCACTTAGCATAATGCTCTCCAGTTCCATCCATGCTGTTGCAAATGGTAAGAGTTCCTTCTTTTTTACAGCAGCATAGTATTCCATCGTGTAGATGTACCACAGTTTTCTAATCCATTCATCTACTGATGGGCACTTAGGCTGTTTCCAAATCTTAGCTATGGTGAATTGTGCTGCTATGAACATAGGGGTGCATATATCCTTTCTGATTGGTGTTTTTGGTTTCTTGGGATATATTCCTAGAAGTGGGATCACAGGGTCAAATGGGAGTTCCATTTCCAGTTTTTTGAGGAAACTCCATACTGTCTTCCATAGTGGCTGCACCAGTCTGCATTCCCACCAGCAGTGCACAAGTGTTCCTTTTTCTCCACATCCTCTCCAGCACTTGTCGTTTGTTGATTTGTTGATGATAGCCATTCTGACAGGTGTGAGATGGTACCTCATTGTTGTTTTGATTTGCATCTCTCGGATGATTAGTGACTTTGAGCATGTTTTCATATGTCTCTTGGCTTTCTGAATGTCCTCTTTTGAAAGGTGTCTATTTAGGTCCTTTGCCCATTTTTTGATTGGATTGTTTATCTTCCTTTTGTTAAGTTGTATGAGTTCCCTATAAATGTTGGAGATTAGGCCCTTATCAGATATAATGTTGGCAAATATGTTCTCCCATGTAGGGGGCTTTCTTGTTGTTTTGTTGATGGTTTCTTTTGCTGTGCAGAAGCTTTTTATTTTGATGTAGTCCCATTTGTTTATTTTCTCTTTAGTTTCCAATGCCCTAGGATCTGTATCGGTGAAGGCAGAAATTATTTTAATATTATTCTTATTAGCCTCCAACATCTAATTCTAAATCATTTTTATGTGAAATTGACATAACACATACCATTTTAAAGTGAACAACTCAATGTCATTTAATGCATTCACAATGTTGTGCCACCACCATCTCTATTTAGTTCCAAAATATTTTCATCACCCTTAAAGAAAACAAGAACTCATTAAACAGTTCTTTCCATTCCCTCTTCCCCTAGACCAGGGGTGGGCAAACTTTTTGACTCGAGGGCCACAATGGGTTCTTAAACTGGACCAGAGGGCCGGAACAAAAGCATGGATGGAGTGTTTGTGTGAACTAATATAAATTCAAAGTAAACATCATTACATAAAAGGGTACGGTCTTTTTTTTTGTTGTTTTATTCATTTCAAATGGGTCAGATTCGGCCCACGGGCCATAGTTTGCCCACGGCTGCCCTAGACCCTGGCTGGCAACCATCAGTCCATTTTCTGTTTCAATGAATTTAACTATTCTGGGTATTCAGATATATGGAATAATATAATACGTGATCTTTTCTTTCTGGCTTCTTTCAGTTAGCATAATATTTCAGAAATTCGCCCATGTATCCATGTATCAGTACTTCATTCCTGTGTATGTATGTATCACAATTTGTTTATCTGCTCACCTGTTGACAGATGATTTCATTATAATGTGTCTCAGGTTATATCTGTTTGAGCTTATTCCAGTTGGAGTTTTTGAGCTTCTTGGATGGGTGGAGTCATGGCTTTCTTCAAATTCGAGTTTTCAGCTCTGATTTCTTTCTTCAAGTGCTCTGCTATTTTTCTTCTTTCTTCTTCGTCTTAGACTCCCATTATAGGTATTGTGGTATTCTTGATGTATTTCCATAGGTCCCTTAAGCTCTGTTCATTTTTATTAATTCTGTTTCTTTTCTGTTCCTCAGAATGGATAATTTCATTGCTCTATCTTC
>NW_005360281.1:19659-19934 GCF_000412655.1 Myotis brandtii | reverse complement strand
TTTCTGTCTCTTTACTGATATTCTCTGTTTGTTCATACACTGTTCTCCTGATTTCATTTAATTCTTATCCATGCTTCCCTTTAGCTCTTTGAGCATACTTAAGGCAGTTACTTAAAGTCTTTGTCTAGTTAGTCCCATATCTGTGCCTCCTCAGGGACAGTTTCTGACAATTTCTTTTTTCCTGTACATATGCCATACTTTCCAATTTCTTTGTATACTGTACAATTTTAAAAATCCCACGATATTTCAATATTTTTATATAGTAGCTATAAAAA
>NW_005360281.1:6709-19624 GCF_000412655.1 Myotis brandtii | reverse complement strand
GCTCTGGGCTGGAGCTATACATTCTTAGTGACTTTTCCAAAGTAATTTTTTAAAGGCTGAATTTTTTTGTTATGTGTGGCAACTTAAGTCTCTGTCCTATTATCTTAGTGGTCACCTAGTAACATAACTGAGGTATCTTTAAATGCCTGGAGAAAAAACACCTCTCCTGGTCTTTGCATATTGGGTCTGAATTGATATACTCTTTTAAATTAAGCTAGGATGTCTACAACTCTGTCTCAGCCTACACCTCCTGCTTGCAAAGAGTCCACGAATCAACCAGAGTTGCAAAATCTGGGATCCTCTCAGGTCTCTATTGAGCATGTGTCCTGATCTTGGCATGAGCTTAACACTCCAGCTTCCACAGTATATATGGTAGCCCTACAAAGCCCTATTCCCCCAGATATCTACCTCCTGACTCCTCCTTCCCAGACTTTTTGGTCTGTCTGCTGTGCATTCTGTCACTTATTCCTTGCTTTAAATTATTACCAGTAGAGTATATCATTAAATGCTTTCAAAATATGCTGCCACCCAGAAAGCCTTTCTCTAGCCAAAGGTGGGAATGATTAATATCTTGCTCATTTAAGTGACTCAATATTTTAGATAAGTGATTCTCTCATAGGAAAAAAAAGATACATATTGAATGCTCTTTATAGAACTAAAATAACCATTTAGTCGACTATTTAGAATTTTTTTAAAAAACATTTTTATATTAGGAGATAATACAAGCGAGTTGGGCAATCTTCAATTGTAGTATAGATTCCACATGCCTGAATGTTTGGATGATGCAAAAAACCAAGAGATTTTAAATGTCTTCTTGATGGTCAGTCCTCATTGGATATTAAACTCAGAAGAACTGCCTCTTGGAGGGTCATCAGTAATGCAATAGCAAGTGGTAGAATAGGAAATACTATGCCATGCCCCACCCTCAGAAACACTAATAAAAGCATATTTTGGACAAAATATTTTTATGAAAATTTCAGAATACAGTTAAGAATTTGTAACACCCCCAGAGGAGCACAGAACCAAAAATAGCCACTTTGCAGGCCAAAAGGGAGTGGAATGATATATTCAAAGTGCCAAAAAAAACCTTCCAACCAGTAATACTATATCTGGCAAAACTGTCTATTGGAAATAAAGGAGATAAACACTCTTACAAACAAAAAGTGAGAGAGGTCATCACTACTAGACCTACCTTAAAAGAAATACTAAAGAGAGTTATCCAAGTAGAAATGAAAGGACACTAAATAGCAACACAAAATGATATGAAAGTATTAAAGTTATGGATAAAGCTAAATATATATGCAAATAAAAATGTTGGAATACTGTAATGATAGCATATAAATTACTTTTAATTTTAGTACAAAGGTTAAAAGATAAACGTAGTAAGAATAAATATAATGGTGTCATAATATAAAAATGCAAATTGTGATATCAACTGCACAAAGTGTAAGGGGAAGGAAGTAACGGGGTAGAGTTTCTGTTTGTGATTAAAGTTAAGTTGGTATCAGGATACACCTTCATCTGAACTCACTAGGAAAATAGAGAAAAGACTCAAAATCAGGAACTAAAGAGCAGATGTCGCAACTGTTACTACAGAAATACAAAAGATCATAAGATAATTATATGCAAACCAATTGGATAACCAAGAAGAAATGTATAGATATGTGTAGTTCTTTGTATAACACCTACATAAAGATGTTAAAAAAGAATTATCTCTCTGGCATACCTAAGAGCTTATCCTATATAATAAAGAGCTAATATGCAAATGGTCGTCATGCCCTCAAGCCCTCGCACCAGAACTGCTCAGACACTCAACACTGGGAAGAGAAGAATGGGGACCAGCCAGGTTGTGGCCTGGGAGAGGGACAAGCCATACGTCCTGTGGTCCCGGGCACCTGTGGCCTGCGCCTGTGGCCCGGGAGAGGGACAAGCTGCCTGCCCTGCAGTCCCAGGTGCCTGTGGCTGCAGCCCAGTTGAAGCTACCCGCCCACAGTCCCCTGCAGCTGTGGCAGGCCTGGGAAAAGCCAGCCCAGGTCCTGGGTGCCTGCGGCTGGCCAGAGGGAGGGAAGCCCAAGTCTCAGGTGCCTGCGACCAGCTGAAGGAGGGAATCCTGGGTCCTTGGTGCAGGGTGAGGCAGAGGCAGTTAGGGGCGATCAGGCCAGCAGGGGAGCAGTTAGAGCTGACCAGGCTGGTAGGGGAGCAGTTAGGGGCAATCAGGCAGGCAGGCAGAGGTGGTTAGGAGTGATCAGGCAGGCAAGCAGGGTAGTGGTTAGGAGCCAGAGGTCCCGGATTGGGAGAAGCAGTCAGACATCCCCTAAGGGGTCCTTGATTGGAGAGGGTGCAGGCCAGACTGAAGGACCCCTTCCCCTGTGCATAAATTGCGTGCACCAGACCTCTAGTGTAGCCATAATAAAAAGAAAAGCAGTGGGGGTTTAGATAACTAAGTTATATATTCATTGATAAAGATTAATAAGTTACTTCTAAAAAAAGATGCTGCTTAATCATAAATCCTTGCTAAATGGTGATCTTCTTTGATGTTGTTGAAATTTCATTCTGCCTTTCATAGAACATTCCCAAGAATATGAGTTCCCATGCATCACTGGATTCTTGACACAAAGAATTGTTGCTAATTCTGCTGGCTAGAGCCCAGATCCTTTAGTAATTTTTCTCTACTGAGCCATAATAAATACCAAGCATAAATCTGTGTCCTTGGCTCCCACCTATCTCCACCCATCCATCTTCTGTCCCAAACCAAAAATATCCTATACAATAAAAGCCTAATATGCTAAGTGTCCGACCGTTCGCTATGACGTGCACTGACCACTAGGGGGAAGATGCTAGAACTGATAGATTAGCTTGCTGCTGGGTTCTGGCCGATCGGGACTGGGTGACAAGGGTGGGACATGCCCTGGAGCCCTCCCTCGGTCCCTCCCTGGCCTCGATCACGCACTGGTGGGGTCTCTTGGCCTGGCCTGTGCCCACTCGCAATCTGGGACCCCTTGAGGGATGTTGGAGAGCTGGTTTCAGCCCGATCCTTGCAGGCCAGGCTAAGGAACCCCACCAGTGCACAAATGCATGCACTGGGCCTCTAGTAAACCTATATATGCTTCTAAATACTTCAAAGTGGACTTTATTTAGGATTCTATACAAGAATGTTAAAACTATTATTTCTCATAAATATTTTCCAATGCCAAAATTGGCAACTTCTCTTAAAACTGGACAGATAACCACTCTTTGTTTTTGAATTATTTTAGTATTACTATATATATGGCTTAACATCATATGTAAAATTATTTAAAATATTGTAGGTTTGTGTTATTGAAGTTGTTCTTAAAATATCAAAAAGAAAAGGGTCTGCTCCCAACAAGTCAGGATATAAAATGGATGCTATTTACCATGAGTCAGGGAATTTGAGTCACTATATATGCAGACAATAGATAATTCTCAGTAGTTCAAATATTTTAGATACTCATCAAGGACAGCATTAAGGGAGAAGCATTAGGAGTACTTGGTCTTCACAGAATAGAGTGAAGTGTTAGGAAAGATATTAACATTATTTCTGTACTGTTAATAGCATTTAGGAGCAATAGAGAACCTACAGGGCCAGAAACTATGAAAAATATTCTGGGGTAACCCCTGCAGGGACAGAAATATTCCAGTTTACAAGATAATAATATAATATCGAGTCAGAACAAATTTTAAAAGAAATAAAGATTCCTAAATTGGTATTGCTCATTTGTCATCTAAAGTATGCTACCAGGCCCTATTGTCTATCTTTTATATACACCTTCTGCCAAATGGGCATGAATATACACTGTTGTATCAAGTTGAGTGAATGAGGAGATGAAACTCATGGCAAAGTTTTAAAATACATATATTCACAATGAAGTTAAGCAAATCCATGACTCTCAAGCACACATTAGGACCAAAATCAGCAAAGTTAGTCAGATTTTCATTTATACTCATAGCCATTGGTCAGAGAACAGATTGCGATGTATGTGTGTGAGGGAAATGAGCTCACCTTGACAGGGTGAATGGTGGATGTTTTGTTTCCTTAGAATCCATCACTACTGCACTTGTCGATCTGGGGGAGATGCATACCAGGGTAAGCATGGTTTCTTGTGGATACTTTATTTTCAAATATCATACCATGCCAATTCAATTCAATTACTTGTCTTAGAGATTGGCAGAAAACCACTTTACTTTGTACAGGCTCATTTATATTTTCTCTCTATCTAAACAACAAAAGGCAGTGTTAAACTAATACTTTTCTTATTAACCCAAGATTAGACTGGTAATTTTCCAATTTAACTTTACAGATGTTCTCAGTCCTTAAGTTAATTGCAGAATAGAGTACTTATTAACAAACTAGAATCTACTTATTAACAAAGTAGAATCAAAGTTTAAACTTCTAAGGTGGCTTCGTTGTCTTTGTACCAGAGACATTAATTAAAAGAATTAACACTTCCTTGGAAACTAAGGACCCAACATTCTCTATGTAAGAATGATGAAAAGCCCAAGGCTTATATACCTATCCCTAGGGGAACAAATATCCTCTGGAAGCTTCCCTAAGCAGGCATTGTTTTCATAACCCTGACATTAGATGAACATAGATTGGAAATTTGTTTGTTGTCTTTATGGGTTGAAGATACACATCTATCCCCTAGGTCCCTTCTAGGGTTGTCCTCAAATCAGTATGATTGAAAAATTCTTGAAAATGCTGAGAAATACTAAATCTTTAATAATTTTGTCAGATGATAAAAGTGGACATTTTGTGACAAGAATGCACTTCAGGGTAAGTGCAGACAGGTAGAGGGAGAAAAAAGCCCATAATCAGAAATGAATTAAAAATGAAAGTTCAAGGTTTTAGTTACCTTAATGGGGATGATCATCCTATTTATTATTTCAGCATTCATTTTCTCCTGCCAAATCTTTGGTGCATTATTATGTAGAAGAGGATTAAAGCCATCATATAAGACAATGTCAAATTCAGCTTCTTTGTACCAAGCCAAATAGCTGCTAAAACCCTTAGATGGTAATACTCTGAAATATTCCTCAGGTTTGAGCAATCTAGAAACTGGTAGGCAAAGTGAAAATAATTTGACTAAATGACATTTTTATTGCCCCAGTGAGAGGGAAACACAAATGACTCAAGTACTTTAATAAGGTTTAAGATTCATTTAAAGAATTTCATGATTCAATTGCATTTATATTTTGCTAACATGAAACCACACAAAATCTGTTCCCTAAAGAAGAGGCAGAAATGCTAATAGGAATGATACTAAACTATAAATATTACTACTGGGAAAATGATTGTTTAAAGTAAAGCAGGACATAGATTTTAGCCAGTAAATGGTAGTCTCGGCTTAATGTTTTTGTAAAGAATTTCATTTTATGACAACCATATATGTGGGTTGGCTAAAGTCAAATTCATTTCTTAACTTTCAAGATGGTAATTACCTCTGTAACAACCTGTAGTTTCTTATAAATAGAACCATTGTAAAATGTTTTTAAAGTTGAGAAATAAAGTGTTTTTCTTTAATTCAGTTAGTAAACAAAAGATACTGAAGATACTGTTTTCACTTATTCTCTCTTCTTTTTTTTTTTTTTTGGTCATGTCATTGGACCAGAAACACTGATCTATTTATTAGCATCTAATAACTGTGGTGGCTGCAAAGTACCTCACTTAATTGTTTGCCTCAACATATTTATTTGCAAGCAGGGAATATAGTATATTGGTGAGATGCTGACTTTCAATGTTGCCTGTAAGAGACCTTGACAAAAATGGTTATTTCCTCCTGGACATCAAAATCCAGCAGTGGAAACTCCTGCTCATGGATGCTTCAAGTATACCTCTCCCGCAAATAGTGCTGAAAATGACCAACCCCTCCTAAAATTTTCTGTTAATTATACAAACAAAATAAATGGTTAATCATCTTTGACAAGGAAAACACTGGAAATTATTCTAGCACCAGTAAATTAAAAATAATTAAATACATTTTATATAGGCTGCATTTTTTTTACAATTATATTTTTCCAATGTATTTAATATTTTTACTATCCATTTGGATACTCTTCAAAAGCGAATTTCCCAATGTGGCATAGCAACAGTGGGTATGGAAACAAGTAGAAAAGAACTGGTATGGTATGCCCAGACTGAATCTATGTTTTCCCAATTATCAGACCATTTTTCACCTCTTCAAATTCTTCTATATCCATAAAAAAAAATGTTTGAGGGTTTCACATTGCTCAGGAGCACAGCTGGCATTTGGCAGTGTGTTCATCCAATGAAACAGAGCAGAAATGTCAGATTACATTGGTTTTGTCTGTGTTCTTCATCCCGTTATTCTCTCTTTTTTTTTCTGACCCATTCTTTTGTCCTGCCTATTGTGTCTTACATTTCCAATCAGGCTCCTTTTGAAATCCTCCTATCCTTTCTCCACCACTTTTCAATTTTTTTAAAAATATGTTTTATTGATTCCAGAGAGAGAAAGGGAAAGGGAGAGAGTGATAGAAACATCAATGATGAAAATCATTGATTGGCTGCCTTCTGCATGCCCCCCACTGGGAATCAAGCCTGGGATCGAACCCACAAGCAGGGCACGTGCCCTGACCAGGAATCAAACTGTGACCTCCTGGTTCATGGGTCAACGCTCAACCACAAAGCCACACCGGCCAGTCCCACTTTTCAATTTTAACCACCATTCATATTCTGCCCAACACATGATCCAGATGCTTGCTCCTCATCTCCTTGTCTGGACAACACAGGGATGAGTGATTGCATTCTGCTGGTTGTTCTGTTTTCAATTTTCCAGCTCAGAGATTTCAGTTCTGATCTAACCTGTGAGACAGGGAGGCTGGCTGGAGTCTTGCCATGCAAGTGTGGTCTGAGAACCAGCAGCATTGGCTTCTCCCGGGAGCTTGTTAGGAATGCAGAATCTCAGTGCTCACGCGAGACCTGCTGAATGAGCCTCTGCTCATCTGCATTTTAGCAAGACTCCCAGGGTGGTTCTCTCTGTACATTAAGTATGAGAAGCACAGGGCTACATCATGTGTCTCCAAACTTAATTTTCCAACTTTCTAGAGATATAATTGACATATAATATTGTGTAAGTTTAAGCTGTACAGTGTGATGATTTGATACATGTTTATATTGTGAGATGTTTGCCATAATAAAGTTAGTGAACTCATCCTTCACCTCACATAATTATCATTTCTTGTTGTTATGATGAGAACATTAATGTTCTCCTCTCAGGCATGTGCAGCTGTGCAGACCAATGACATATGTCATGGCCAGATCCAGGCCTATGAGCAGCTGTGGGAGCCTGGGCTGTCAGTGTGCACTCATGTGGCTACAGGGGCTATCCATGGGCACGTACACAGCAGAGAGTCCACACTGGGGGCCTTGGTTGCATCTTGCATGTATATAGCTGCAGGTACCGAGACCAGTGTGGATCCCAGGCTCTGGCATGAGAGATGGGGAGGAAATAAGGGACTCAGGCAGCTGGCAACTGCAAATGCCAACATTTGTGAGGTGAAAACCTCAGTGGTGAAATATGCAGGTGGTCCACAATGGCTGTCTTGGCTGTTGGTCTCCTCAGTGGCAAAAAGCTGGGGGTCCATGAGGAGGTCTTCAGTGATGATGGAGCATCGGCAATATCGATTGAGGTCCTTAGGGGAGAAGGCTGCTGGGGTCCTCTACAGATCAGGCCACTGGGAACTGAAGTCACTCTCACCACATGGCTGATACTGGTAGCCCCTGCCCTTCTTCCTCATTCCTAGCTGTCTCTAGACATCTCATCTATGCTACTCTCTGGGTGGGGTGAAACCAAAGAGGGACCTTCATGCAGTGTCCCATAAGGCTGGGAATCCTGGTGGCTCACCCCATTTGCTCTGCTTTTCTTAATGAGGAGAATAGAACTCTCTTGGGCTGGGGAGTTCTGCCTTGGTGTGGAGGAGTGCTGGCCTGGAGGATGGGATGATGCAGACATTATTCACCTCTTCCTCCGACCTTCTTTGTGTGTGGTAATTCTCAGGGTTTTTATTTTTTTAGCTTTATTGCTGAAGCTTTTTAAGTAGACTCCTGAGCTCTCTTACAGCTATTTGTATTCACGAATAGCTGTCTAATTGTTGCATTTGGGGGGGGGGGATTAGCATCTGGGGTCTCCTACTCTGTAATCTTAGTGACTCAATTTTTTAATTTTAAAAGTAAGTATAGTCTAAAGAATAGAAAGTACATAAAAGGGTTAGAAAGAGTGTTGAGATCAATCATAATATTACCATCCAGAAATAACCCTTGTTAACATTTTAGGAATTGTCCTTGCAGACCATTACCTGTATACAGACAGGTTCTCATTTAACATTGTCGATAGAGTGGGGGGAAAAAGGGACCGCATGCCTACCTGACTAGCTCAGGAAAGGCTGTATGGTGGCCTTACAAGCTCAGAGACCTAAAGTAACCAGAAAGGATGGTCTGAAATTAAAACTTTTTAATTTAAAAGCAGTCTATAGTGGGTAGTAATGTCCTAGGTTGGTATCTTTCCTGACAAAGATCAACTTTGATCTTAACTGAGCCTCTTGTCTTTTTGCATTTAGATAACCTTTGGAATGTCAAAGTAACTTGTAACTTGTAACTTTTTAGATAACCTTTGGAATATTAAGGTAACTTGTAACTTCCCTTTTTTCAGATCACTCAGAGCATAACCAGTGCACCAGGGTGCCAGGGAGGAGACTACAAATTCCCTCTTTGTTATTGTTATCCTGTTAATTGTTGACTGTTAACTATCCTATGCTCACCTATGTAAAAGAAGCATGTGTCTATCATTTTACTTTTTATCCAATCCTGGAGGTTCTCCCTACCCCCCACTCCCATCTTGCTTTCTGCCACCTCCCTAATCTATCACCAATGGATTCAGGTAACCCACTTAAGTTTCCTCTTTTGATGGTAATTTATAAGACTAGGGTAAACACCACCATGGTCCAGAGCATTGTCTCAATACGTTGAGATTCTGCTTCCCAGCAATTGTCAACAGTTTGGCTCAAATAAACTCACAAAAATTCTTCACAGGTTTCAATGTTTATTATGTTAACAACAGGTTCTTGGAAATGGTCACTTTAACTGAAAGGACATAAAATACAAGCAATTTTAGCACAAGCGAGTTCACATAAACAAGAGTTAAGTTCCTGTGGCATATTTCTGGTCACATAAACATTACCAAACTTCTAAATTAAGACCCAAAACATTTTCTAATATTAAACACTGAAGTAAAGATGAGCTATACATACAGTTAAGAAAGATGAATAAAAACAAGTAAGAGAACTCTTTTCCTACTGATTTATTCCAGTTCAGGGTGCAGGTAGCCAGAGCCTATCACAGAGCTCAGGGCAACAAGTGGGCACCCACCCTAGACAGGATGCCCCTGCATTGCAGGGAGTATCACACACACCCACACTCTCTCAGACTCTAATTTACCTCCTATTCATAGTTTTGGAATGTGGGAGGAAACTGGACTCCCTAGAGAAAACCCATGCAGACATGGGGAGAACATGCAAACTGCACCTACAGTGGACCCAGCTGTAAAATTGTAAGGTAGTTACTATTTGTGATTGACTGTTTTCACTCAGCAGAGTTCTCTGGAGATTCATCTTTCTAGGTAGTGGCATCACTACTTCCTTTTTATTGCTGAGAAGTATTTGATGGTATGGATGTATCACAGTGTGTTCATGCATTAACCCATTAAAGGATATCTGAGTTGTTTCTAGTTTTGGACTATTATTGAAAAAAAAATGCCCAAACATTCACATACAGTTTTTTGTGTGTGTGAACAGAAGTTTTCATTTCTCTGGGATAAATTCCCAGATGTACAAATGTTGGGTCTATGATATTCTCGTGTTACTTTAAAAAAAAAAAAAGCTGAATCTTTTTCCAGAGTGGCTGTACTATTTTAAGAATTTTCAAGAATTTGAGAACATTTAAATTCTCATTTGTGATGTATGAGCAATCCAGGTTGATGTTGTCACTATTATTTATTTTGATGATTACCAATTTATTCTTTTATCAACCTTGCCTTGGTGTCAAGTCTAAGAACTCTCTACCTAACCTTCAGTCTAGAAGAATTTCTGCTGTTTTCTTTTAAAGTATTGAAAAGTTTTTCATTTAAATTTGTGATGTATTTTGAATTATTTTTTACATAATAAGTATATTTAGGCAGATGTTCTTTTTATAAAATTGAAATAAAATTCTCATGACATAAAGTTAACCTTTTAAAATGGATGTTTTGCAACCACCGCCTCTATTAGTTCCAACACATTTTAACTACCCCCAAAGCAAATGCAATACCCATAAGCAATCATTCCCCATGCACACCTCCCTGTAGGCCCTGATGATCACCAATCTGCTTTCTGACTTTATGGATTTACCTTTCTGGGTATTTTTTATAGATGAAATCATACAATATGTGACATTTTGTGTCTGATTTCTTTCACTTAGCATGATGATTTTGAGGTTCATCCACCTTAAAGTGTTGGTTATCAGTATTTCATTTCTTTTCATGACTAAATAGTATTACATTGTCTTGCTATTACCATTTTTTTTTTGTTTATGGAGACATTAATTGATAGACATTTGGTTTATTTCCATTTTTTGCTAGCATGAATAATGCTTTTCTTTATTGGAGACTTTGGTTACTAATTTTAACTCTATTCTGATTTTTAATAATTTGAATCCTCTTTTTTTAGTCACTATAGCTGAAGATTTCACATTTTTGTTGATATGTAAAGGATATTTTAGTTTTGTTGATTCTATTACTCTCGTATGTATTTCATTTATTCTCAATCTGATCTTGATCATTTCCTTCTTTCTGCTAGTTTTGGGTTTGACTTGCTCTTTTCAATCTCTTAAGATAGAAAGTTAGGCATTTTCCCCCTTTTTGATTTGAGCATTTGCTGCTTTAAATTTCTATATCAGCAATGCTTTTGCTGCATCTGTTAGGCTTTAGTATGTTTTGTTTTCTTTCCATTCATCCAAATTATTTTTAAATTTCCCTTGTGAATTCTTCTGTACTGTTACACTGATTGTTTAAGAGTCCATTGTTGAATTTCCACATATTTGTGATGTTTTTTCAGTTTTTGTTCAGTTATTAATTTTCAGTTCCATTGTGGTAGGAGAAGATACCTTGTATGACTGAAATATTTTTAAATGTATTAAGACTTTTTGTGGCACAACATATGGTATATACTGGTAATGGTGTTGTGAGGTTATATATGTCGGTTAGGGCTAGTTGATTCATTGTGTTGTTGAGGTGTTCTTTTTCCTTATTTATATTACATCTAGTTTTTCTATCCATTATTGAAAATGTGGCATTAAATTCTTCAACTTTATTGTAGAACTGTCTATTTTTACATTCAATTCTGTCAGTTTAACTTCATATATCTTAGGGCTGTGTTGTTAGGTATATATATGTTATTACTGTTATATCTTTTCAATGGATTCACCCTTTTATAAATATAAAATGACCTTCTTTGTATCTTATAATAATTTTTTACTTTAAGTCTATTTTTCTGATATTAACCAGAAGTCTTTTGGTGAATATATGCCTGTCATAGAGAATATAGTCAATAATATTGTAATAACTATGATCTCCAACTATAAGAGTGGATTAATCTATATCTCCTTGAAGTTCCATCAGTTTTGCCTCAAGTGTTTTGATGCTCTGCTGTTGGATGCATACACAATAAAGATCGTTATTTCTTTTTGGAGACTTAACCTCTGTGTTATTATGTGATACCCCTCTTTATCCTTTATCATTTCCCTTGCTCTAAATTCTGCTTCATCTAAAATTAACATAATAAACTCAGCTTTCTTTCGATGAGTAGTTAGCATAGAATATCTTTCTCTGTTCCTTTATCTTTAATCTATCTGTGTCTTTTTATTAAAAGTGGATTTCTTATAGACAACATATAATTGGATGGGTCTTGTTTTCCCCCCCACTGTGACAGTATTTATTTTTTAATTGGTGTATTTAGACCAGGGGTGGGCAAACTTTTTGACTCGAGGGCCACAATGGGTTCTTAAACTGGACCGGAGGGCCGGAACAAAAGCATGGATGCAGTGTTTGTGTGAACTAATATAAATTCAAAGTAAACATCATTACATAAAAGGGTACGGTCTTTTTTTTTTTAGTTTTATTCATTTCAAACGGGCCGGATCCGGCCCGCGGGCCGTAGTTTGCCCACGGCTGATTTAGACCATTGATGGTGAAGTGAGTATTGTTAAGTTGACTTAATATCTACTGTATTTATTAGTGTATTCTGTTCATTGCCCTTGTGTGTGTGTGTTCCATTATTTTCCTGCTTTTTCTGTTCTTAATTTAGCATTCTATATAATTCCATATTATTCTCTTTTAAAATATCAATTATGTTAGTCTTTCTACATTTTTAGTGGTTGTACTTGAGTTTGCATTACATGTGTATAATTAATCAAACTCCTTTTTCAAATAACACTACACCACTTCACAGGTACTGCAAGTAGCTTATAACAAAGTATTCTCAATTCATCCCTCCTGTCCATTATATCAATGTTATCATTCATGTCACTTATCTATAGGCCATAGTCACTAAATACAGTGTTGCTATTTTTATTTGAACAAACTTTTATCCATTGGATCAAATAAGAATAAAATAATTATCTAAGAAAAGTCTCCTCTGTTGTCTTGGGGTTCCCTACAGACTACTTCTTAGATAAGGTCTGAGACATGCACTTCTTTCAGTTGTGTTCCTGTTATTATGCAGGAGCCCTATTGATGAGCTGCTAACATGTGAAAGGAGAGGAAGCATTCTATGGTCCTATGATTAGTTCTCAGTCTTTAGGTTAGCTTTAAAATAAATCTTTATTGTTGAAAGTACTACAGATATCCT
>NW_005360281.1:0-6609 GCF_000412655.1 Myotis brandtii | reverse complement strand
CCTTGCTCCTTGCCTTGGAGAGGGCCTCTTTAGCAAGCTCTGTTTGCTTCTTGGATTCAAGGACCTAGCTCTTTCAATAGGCTTGGGAAGTTCTCATCCACTATTTGCTCAAATAGACTCTCCATTCCCTTCTTCCCTCTTTTCCTCTTCTGGAATGCCTATTATCCAAATATTGCTTTTTCTGATGAAGTCACATAGTTCTTGTAGAGCTCCTCCATTTTTCTTTATGCTCAGGTCTGTCTCTTCTTCCCTCTGTGCCATTTTTAGATTCTTATCTTCTATATCACTAATTCTTTCCACCATCTGGTTGGCTCTGATTTATATTTTCAGTAGTTCACTCTTTTATTTTTAAAAAGCTCTATTTTTGAAAGCATTACATATGTCCCCTTTTTTTTCCCCATTGACCCCTTCTACCCGCTCCCACCTCTGATCCCAGGCCTTCCCTACACTATTGTCTATGCCTATGGGTTATGCATATATGCATACAAGTTCTTTGGTTGATCTCTTCTTACCACCCACCCACACCTGCCCCCACCTTCCCTCTGAGATTGTACAGTCTGTTCCATGCTTCTATGTCTCTAGATCTATTTTGTTCATCAGTTTATTTTGTTAATTAGGTTCTACATATGTGTGAGATCATGTGAAACTTGTCTTTCTCTGACTGGTTTATTTCACTTAGATTAATACTTTTCAGGCTCCTGCATGCTGTCTCAAAGGTTAAGAGATCCTTCTTTTTACAGCTGCATAGTATTCCATAGTGTAAATGTACCACAGGTTTTTTTTATCCACTCATCTAATGATGGACGCTTGGGGTATTTCCAGATCTTACCTATCATAAATTGTGCTGCTATGAACATAGGGATGCATATATTCTTTTTGACTGATTTTTCAGGTTTCTTAGGATATATTCCTAGAAGTGGGATCACTGGGCCAAGTGGCAGTTCCTTATTTAATTTTTTGAGGAGACGTCATACTGTTTTCCATAGTGGCTGCACCAGTCTGCATTCCCACCAGCAGTCAAACAGGGTTCCTTTTTCTCTACCTGGGGCTCAGTCACAGAAGGAAACATTGGTTCTACTGCAATACCTCTGGGTTTACAGATGATATGCTCTTTGACCTGACGCCAAGGTCAACGGGAAGCAAGTTTTGGTTGTCCGAGTGGCAGCAGGACTCTCCGGTTCCAGTTCCTTATCTGAACCACCACTACCTGGCCCTATAGGGGAAAGCAGCACTCTATCAGGCATCTGCTGGCTCAGACACTAGTAGCTTCGCTCACCCTACTGGACTGCCCTCTGAAGCTCTCTGTTGCTCCTGGCTTGTGGAAGTGCCTGCTACGACATGCTTTTTCCTCTAGAACTCTGGCTGCAGGGCTGTGTCTGAGGGCTGTCTGAGCATCCCTCCATTCTGATCTCTCCATTTATTCCCAGGTGCTCAAGGTTAGAGGTTTCGATGTGCTGGTCTCTCAGTCACACCTCTGTATTGAGTAGAGAATTCATTGTTGAATTATAGAGTTGGTTAACTTGTTGAAATTTCATGGAGAGAGGACAAGGGGATCGCTTAAGTTGCCACTCCTCTGACCTCACTTCCATCTAAATTTTTAAGTAAACTTCATAGTTCTACAAAGATAACTTGTCAGGATATTTATTAAAATAATTTTGAAATTATACATTGATATGATGAACAACTAACAGTTGCAAATATTATGTACTTTCCTTATTTGTTTTCTAATTATGCTAAAAACATTTATGAAATGTAGTTTTATATTTTCCTATAGGATTTACTGAAAAAAAGATTTAAGAAATTCATATTATTGTCTTGAAACAAGTTTTCAAAAATAAAAATTCAGCCGAAACCGGTTTGGCTCAGTGGATAGAGCGTCGCCCTGCGGACTGAAGGGTCCCAGGTTCGATTCCGGTCAAGGGCATGTACCTGGGTTGCGGGCACATCCCCAGTGGGAGATGTGCAGGAGGCAGCTGATCGATGTTTCTCTCTCATGGATGTTTCTAACTCTCTATCTCTCTCCCTTCCTCTCTGTAAAAAATCAATAAAATATATTAAAAAAAAAAATAAAAATTCAACCGTCCCACAATCATATAGTGCTGTGTGTGTTTTTTGTCATAGGATAACACATATTCAAAAAACAACATTGCACCATTGGTTTGGCATTGGGGGAGGATGACGGTGGTAGGGGTGATGGGAAAAAAGGTGTTGTGCGAGGGTTGGCAGTGTATAATAATGAATCTGATTTCCATTTAACATGGGAGACTATGGAATATTGTTAAACTATTGAAAGGATTGTCAGGTGAAGATCTGAAGTTTTATTCCAAAACTGGTACAGTGATTCCTTGAATAACTTGGTCTATAACCACATTGTTGGATATTGGAGATATTAAAAAACTGAGGTTTCATTCTCACTGTTTCACTGATGGTTCACTTCATGTTACAGTTGCACCATACCAAAGAAATATATTGGAAATAAGGGAAATTGGGAATGGGGTATATAAGTATTATCATCACAATTTTCTGAAAATCTGAAACTATTCTAAAAAAAATTCATTAAAACAACACACAAAATACTAGGTAATGGTAATATCTGGGACATATTGGAAAGGACCAATAAAAAGATGGGGGACTATGGGAAGTGGCTTAGAGGAAACACCACCTCACACCATATGCTGCACTATATAGAACTAGAGGAAATGAGAGACAGAGAGAGAGGTCAGTCTTGGAAAAATGTTAGGAGGTATGAGGAAGGTTTCTTTTCTATAAGCAGAGCACCTGAGATTTCTTCATCCTCTTCCACCTCTCCCCACACATAGTTGGTCAAGCTGAGGTTTTGTGATGTTAAGACACACCATGGCAACCAATCGTTTTGCGAAATCAGAGCTGAAGGGTGAGGCTCCGCATTGTCCTGAGAGTATACATAAAGGCAAGGAAACTTTGAGTACGGTCTGTTGCCTCAAGAAAGACAAACTTAATAAGAATATGGATGAAGAAACTGCAAGTACTAATGTGAATGGGAAGTCAGTTTCTCACCTGGATGACCAAGAAATGGATAAGGTCAGAATACCTTATTCAAATGCTTCCCTTCCCCAATAATTCCTCACCCAAACTCTGGCTTGTGCTTTTTGGCCATAGACACTTTCTCATTCAATCCATTGTCATTCAATTACAAGACCATTTCCTAATCATTTCCCAATTTCTTCCCCAAAACCAATGTCTGTCTGTGTTTAACTTGTTTGCACACTACAAAACCAAGATAATGGCAATGGTAAATTTGGTCCTGAAGCTGAATGAAGAAAAGAAGGAGTAAGACAGAAAGAATCCGATAATTGTATTTTACTACAGGAAGGGGGAAAACCTTCAGTAAGCAAGCCAACAAATGCAGAAGAAGAAGTGCTGGAGTGTGCATCTACCACAGGTGATGCCCAGGGTCTCCCAGAGGAAGACACTTAATAATGTGTATCCCTCTATAAAAAAATGCTTCAGAAATGGGCATTATGAGGAGATGAAAACATTAATGGTCTCCTTGAATAAATACCAGCAAGGGTATAAAGGAAATGTGTTTGTATTTTTGTGTGTTTTGAGATGACGGGGAGGGAGCAAAGGAGGGGAAAGGCATGTGAGGAGGGAGAATTGTAGAATTCTTCCATTGGAGCACCAGACAAGCCATTCCATACTGAGCCAGACACTTAGAATGAGGACAACGTGAAGACGGAAGGGCAATTACTTCCTTAACAGTTTCTCATACTGGAAAGGAAGAAAAGAAGCTGATGTTTAATTTCTGTTTGTATTGGAAGGAGGGGTAGATGGTGGTGGTAGCAGTGATGAGGAGCAGTGTGTAGGTTTCCTGTTGGCAGTGTATAATAATGAATTTAAATTCCTTTTTACATGGTAGACTATTGAATGTTGTTAAACTATTGAAAGGAGGGTCAGGTCAAGATATGAAGTTTTATTCCACAACTGGTACAGTTTTTCCTTGAACAACTTGGTCTACAACAGCGTAGTTGGATATTGAGGATACTAGAGAAGTGCGGTTTCACGCTAAACGTTTCACTGTGGTTCACTTCATGTAAGAGTTGCACCACAACTAAGTAAGATATTAGTAATAAGGGAAGTTGGGTATGGGGTATATGGGTATTATCTTCACAAATTTTCTGTAAATCTGAAACTATTCTAAAATAAAACATCCATAAAAACAACATGAAAATACTAGGAAATGGTAATATCTTGTACATAGCGGAATAGACCACTGAAAAGACAGGGGAGCATGGGAAGTGGCTTAGAGGAAACACCACCTCCGTGACATATGCTGGACTATAATTGAACTAGGGGAAATGAAAGAGAGAGGGCGAGGTCAGTCTGGGAGAAATTTAGGAAGTACGAGGAAGGTCTCCTTTCTATAACCAGAGCCTCTGAGACTTCTGTATCCTCTCCCACCCCCGCCCTCCTGGATGGTCAAGCTGAGGCTTTGTGATGTCAAGCCACCCCATGGCAACCACTGATTTTGGGAAATCAGAAATGGGAAGTCAGTTTCTCAACTGGATGACCAAGAAATGGATAAGGTCAGAATACCTTATTCAAATGCTTCCCCTTCCCCAATAATTCCTCACCCAAGACTCTGTCCTTGTGCTCTTTGGCCACAGACACTTTCTCATTCAATCCATTGTCATTCAATTACAAGACCATTTCCTAATCATTTTCCAATTTCTTCCCCAAAACCAATGTCTGTCTGTGTTCAACTTGTTTCCACTCTACAAAACCAAGATAATGGCTATGGTAAATTTGGTCCTGAAGCTGAATGAAGAAAAGTAGGAGAAAGACAGAAAGAATCCGATAATTGTATTTTACTACAGGAAGGGGGAAAACCTCCAGTAAGCAAGCCAACAAATGCAGAAGAAGAAGTGCTGGAGTGTGCATCTACCACAGGTGATGCCCAGGGTCTCCCAGAGGAAGACACTTAATAATGTGTATCCCTCTATAAAAAAATGCTTCAGAAATGGGCATTATGAGGAGATGAAACCATTAATGGTCTCCTTGAATAAATACCAGCAAGGGTATAAAGGAAATGTGTTTGTATTTTTGTGTGTTTTGAGATGACGGGGAGGGAGCAAAGGAGGGGAAAGGCATGTGAGGAGGGAGAATTGTAGAATTCTTCCATTGGAGCACCAGACAAGCCATTCCATACTGAGCCAGACACTTAGAATGAGGACAACGTGAAGACGGGAGGGCAATTACTTCCTTAACAGTTTCTCATACTGGAAAGGAAGAAAAGAAGCTGATGTTTAATTTCTGTTTGTATTGGAAGGAGGGGTAGATGGTGGTGGTAGCAGTGATGAGGAGCAGTGTGTAGGTTTCCTGTTGGCAGTGTATAATAATGAATTTAAATTCCTTTTTACATGGTAGACTATTGAATGTTGTTAAACTATTGAAAGGAGGGTCAGGTCAAGATATGAAGTTTTATTCCACAACTGGTACAGTTTTTCCTTGAACAACTTGGTCTACAACAGCGTAGTTGGATATTGAGGATACTAGAGAAGTGCGGTTTCACGCTAAACGTTTCACTGTGGTTCACTTCATGTAAGAGTTGCACCACAACTAAGTAAGATATTAGTAATAAGGGAAGTTGGGTATGGGGTATATGGGTATTATCTTCACAAATTTTCTGTAAATCTGAAACTATTCTAAAATAAAACATCCATAAAAACAACATGAAACTACTAGGAAATGGTAATATCTGGTACATACTGGAATAGACCACTGAAAAGACAGGGGAGCATGTGAAGTGGCTTAGAGGAAACACCACCTCCGTGACATATGCTGGACTATAATTGAACTAGGGGAAATGAAAGATAGAGAGAGAGGTCAGTCTGGGAGAAATTTAGGAAGTAAGAGGAAGGTCTCCTTTCTATAACCAGAGCCTCTGAGACTTCTGTATCCTCTCCCACCCCCGCCCTCCTGGATGGTCAAGCTGAGGCTTTGTGATGTCAAGCCACCCCATGGCAACCACTGATTTTGGGAAATCAGAGCTGAAGGGTGTGGCTCCTCATTGTCCTAGAGAGTATATATAGAGGTTTAGGACCCTTTGAGTAGGGTCTGTTACCTCTAGAAAGCCAAGCTCACTAATAAGATATTGTAGACTAGTTGAGAAAAGGAATAAGACTCCAAACCCAAAGATGGATCAAGAAACTGCAAGTACTAACATGAATTGGAAGTCATTTTCTCTACTGGATGACCAAGAAATGGAGAAGGTCAGAATAACTTATTCAACTGCTTCCCCTTCCCCAATAATTCCTCACCCAAACTCTGGCTTGTGCTTTTTGGCCATAGACACTTTCTCATTCAATCCATTGTCATTCAATTACAAGATCATTTCCTAATCATTTTCCAATTTCTTCCCCAAAACCAATGTCTGTCTGTGTTCAACTTGTTTCCACTCTACAAAACCAAGATAATGGCTATGGTAAATTTGGTCCTGAAGCTGAATGAAGACAAGGAGGAGAAAGACAGAAAGAATCCCATAATTGTATTTTACTACAGGAAGGGGGAAAACCTCCAGTAAGCAAGCCAACAAATGCAGAAGAAGAAGTGCTGGAGTGTGCATCTACC
>NW_005360280.1:0-843 GCF_000412655.1 Myotis brandtii | reverse complement strand
ATGTTTGGTAAAACTCCCCTGTGAAGCCGTCCGGACCCTGGCTTTTGTTTGCTGGGTGTTTTTGTTGTTGTTGTTGTTACTGCTTTGATCTCCTCAGTTGTTATTAGCCTATTCTGATTTTCTGATTCTTCCTGATTAAGTTTTGGGAGATTGTATTTTTCTAGGAATTTATCCTTTTCATCCATATTGTACAGCTTATTGGCATATAGTTGTTCATGGTATTTCCTTATAATACTTTGTATTTCTGTGTTGTCAGAGGTTACTTCTTCACTTTTGTTTCTGATTTTATTTATTGGGGTCTTCTTTCTTTGTTTCTGAATGAGTCTGGCTAATGGTTCATCAATTTTGTTTATTTTTTCAAAGAACCAGCTCTTGGTTTCATTGATTTTTTGTATTGTTTTTTTAGTCTTGATGATATTTATTTCTGCTCTAATCTTTATTATTTCCTTCCTTCTACTTACTCTGTGCTTTTCTTCCTAATTATTTACATTGTAGTGTTAGTTTATTATTCAGGTGTTTTTTTTGTTTGTTTTTGTTGTGTGTTTTTTGAAACTTGTCCCTGGGATGGTATGATTTTAGGTGATGCTACTTCCTGAAGCTGAGTTAATCCCTGCAGATGCTGGACACTGAGGCTAAAGCACTCCTAGCAACAGTTGCTTCTATGAAGGGAGATTTGGGTGGGCCATCTCTGGTCTGAAACCACTACCTCCCTTCTATTCCACCAGCTACTGGGTCTATTGGCTTCTGACAGCTCCACAGCTGTCACATCCTGGGAATTTCCCCAGTCTAAAGGGGAAATATTGTTGAAAGTATTACATATGTTTACTTTTTCCCCCCATTAAC
>NW_005360279.1:0-773 GCF_000412655.1 Myotis brandtii | reverse complement strand
ACTAGAGGCCCGGTGCACAAAATTCATGCACCGGGGGTTGGGGGGGCGTCCCTCAGCCAGGCCTGTGCCCTCTCGCAGTCCACCCCTCAGGGGGATGTCCACCTGCCAGCTTAGGACATCCCCTGAGGTGTCCTTAGCACTTCCTCGGAGGTGGGAGAGGCTCCTGCCACCGCCGCTGCGTTTGCCAGTTGTGAGCCCGGCTTCTGGCTGAGCGGCACCAGCCATGAGCCCGGCTTCTGGATGAGCGGTGCTCCCCCTGTGGGAGCACACTGACCACCAAAGGGCAGCTCCTGATTTTAGCGTCTGCCCCTGGTAGTTAGTGAACATCATAGCGACCCATCGTTCCTGCTGTTCCGCCGTAATGGTTGCTTAGGCTTTTATTATATAGGTACATGCACAAATTCATGTACCGATGGGGTCCCTCAGCCTGGCCTGCGAGATCAGGCTGAAACTGGCCCTCCGACATCCCCTTAGGGGTCCTGGATTGTGAAAGGGCACAGGCCAGGCTGAGAGACCCCACCAGTGCACCATTGGGGCTGGGGAGGGACTCGGGAGGTTGACCAGCCAGAGAGGGACCGCGGGAGGGCTCCAGACTGTGTTCGGCCCGTCTCGCTCAGTCCTGATCAGACAGACCCCAGCAGCAAGCTAACCTACTGGTCGGAGTGTCTGCCCCTTGGTGGTCAGTGTGCATGATAGCGACTGGTGGCTGGTGGACTGTCTGACCTCTGGTGGTCAATGCACATCATAGCTAGTGGTTGAGCAGCTTTAGCATA
>NW_005360278.1:0-771 GCF_000412655.1 Myotis brandtii | reverse complement strand
GCTTAAAACAACACATCTTAATTATCTTATAATTTGATAGTTTAGAAGTCCAAACTGGGTCTCATTGGGGGGAAAAAAAGGTGTAACCAAGACTATTCCTTTCTAGAGGTTCTGGGGGAAATCCATTTTCTTGCCTTTTCCTGCTTTTAGAGGTCACCCACATTCTTTGCTCATGTCCCCCTTCCTCCATCTTTAAAAAGTCAGCAACACTGCATCACTCTGACCATTCTTCCACTTTTCTACCTCCTTTTGTCTTATCCTGCTTCCCTCTTCTACTTTTAAGACCCCCTGTAATTATATCAGGTCCACTGGGATAACACAGGATAATCTTCCTATTTAAGATCAGCTCATTAGCAACCTTAATTCTCTTTGCCACATAACCAAACATATTCACAGGTTCTGGAGATTTGGATGTGGACATCTCTGAGGTGTCTTGGTTCTGCTTGCCACATATAAGACACTTACAGCATACTTGTTGATGGGAATACTTGGAGGGAAAGAGATGGAGAGAGAGAAAAACACAACTCGATGATGCAGGAGAGGACAGAATCATTGGAGTGACATGAGAGCAAATGGAGGACTGGTTTTCCATAAGAGCAAGAACTCTTCTTGCTCTTATGGAAAGAGAGGAGGGTGAATGTTGGGGTCCAGCCCCAGCAGGTCCAGGGGTTCCCAAAGGTGTGGACAGAGTCGGCGAAGAAGGAAGGAAACGAAGGCAGCGTTCAGTTGATCATCATAGCTAGGTTCTCCTTTATTGTCCTGTTACATCTA
>NW_005360277.1:0-931 GCF_000412655.1 Myotis brandtii | reverse complement strand
TTTTTCTTTATTTTCTATTTCTTTTCACATTATTTTTCACCATTCTAACTTTTTTAATTTATCCTATTTTTTAATTAATTTTTTTCTCAATTTATCATTTTTTTTCTTCTCTTTCTCCTTACCCACTCATCCCCTTTCTACTTCCTCTATACTGAACTGAGGTCCTCCCCATATTCATCCAATTCTTAACCTTACTTTCTGTATATAAGATTCTTACCCCACCCGCTTTACTGGGTATTTCATGTTTGTATGTTTTGGTTAATCTGTTTGTTCTCTGGTGTTTTCTCCATATATATGTATTTTATCCTTTTTCTTCCTTTTTTTTTTCTTTTTCTTTTCTCTGATACCATTTTTTCTCTCTTTGATATCATTTTAGCTCTCTTTTCTCTCCCCTAACTCTCTTTTCTCTGGTGGTCACTTATATTGGGGTTATCGGTGTCATGAGTACATTCGTGCTTTGTTCCCTTTATGTCGTGTCTTGTAGAGGTGAATTTTATCCTGTTTGGCCAGTGTTCTAGAGAATGAGCCACATAATCAGACACCTGGAGAGGAGACTCCATCCACGAATGGGTCAATAACACTCCAGACCTAACTACAGAGGCAGGAAGAAGGCGGCAGTGACGGAGAGAGCTTGAGTGAGTGAGGCAGCAAAATAGGAGTGTGTTGTGGTGTGATGTGTGTGTGTGTGTGTGTGTGTGTGTGTGTGTGTGTGTATGACTGAGGCACAGTTAGATCCTGCAGAACCTTCGGGGGCAGGCTAACTGGGTTCAGCTAACTAGGCAGCCTCTGCTATCATTGCAAACAGTCCTGGAGCGGCTAGCTATTCCTCAGAGGCCTTGCCTTTTTGAAGGTGAGAGCTGCTGTAACTGGGAGCCCAGCTTCACCTCTACCCACGGTGCCCTCAGATAACACCCAGGACTCTACAGCCACC
>NW_005360276.1:0-209 GCF_000412655.1 Myotis brandtii | reverse complement strand
ATGTTTTGTGTAAACCTCATGATAACCACAAAGCTAAAAACCTATACTACATACAAAAAGATGAAGAGGAAGGAATCAGAGCATACCACGACAGAAAATCATCTAAGCACAAAGGAAGAGAGAAAGAGAGAGCCCTAGCTGGTTTGGCTCCCTGGATAGAGCGTCGGCCTGGAGACTGAAGGGCCCCAGGTTCGATTCCAGTCAAGGGC
>NW_005360275.1:0-794 GCF_000412655.1 Myotis brandtii | reverse complement strand
GGTTCATGAATTTGTTCAGGGGTGGTGTCCCTCGGCCAGGCTGGCGATCGAGGTCTATCAGAGAGTCTGGTCGGCTTGAGGGAGGGGCCACGGGAGGTTGGCCTGCCAGGGGGGTTGGGGGGATCGCAGGAGGTTGGCTGTGGTGGGAACACACTGACCACCATGGGGCAACTCCTGCATTGAGCATCTGCCCCCTGGTGGTCAGTGAGCATCATAGCGACTGGTCGACTGGTCGTTCTGTTCATTCAATCATAAAGGTCGCTTAGGCTTTTTTATATATTGATAAGTTATCTTTTTTTCTGAAACTGTGGTTTTCAAAGTGTGGCCCAGGGATCTATTTTAATTAAGTCTACAAGGTCAAACATAATTTTAATAAGAAAAAGATGGTATGTTTTTCACTCTCATGAGTATACAGTGTGGTTTTCCTGGTTACATTGTGTGTGGTATTTCAACATATGACATGCTGAAGCAGAGAAATTTAACTGTTTTCTTTAAGCCAAACATTAAAGAGATTAGCAAATGGATAAAATAGCTCCTTGCTTCTCACTCAAGTTTTTATTTGCAAAATCTAGTTATTGTTCATAAAAATATATTATTTGTATAAACATACAATTAATTTTTTGTTGTCATTTTAAGTGAATAAATGCATAAATATTTTAAAGTATTATAATTTCCATTAGGGTAATTATCAATAGATATAACACATAAGATATAACACATATAAACAAAAGGCTCTTTGGGGATCTTAGTAATTTTGAAAAATATGAAGTAGTCCTGAAATATTTTTAAAAATA
>NW_005360274.1:0-761 GCF_000412655.1 Myotis brandtii | reverse complement strand
TTTGCTTCCCATTGCAATTTTAGGAATTAATGATAGATGTGGGATATAATTTTATTTCTGACAATTTAGAACATGTTTCTAAAACACTGTTAATAATTAACTCTCCTCTTCTTCGTATACTTAGGTGGCCAAGACATTTTTATGACAGAAGAACAGAAGAAATACTATAATGCAATGAAAAAGTTAGGATCCAAAAAACCTCAAAAGCCCATTCCAAGACCTCTGGTAAGAGAAGTCATTTATTCTAAATACACAGCTCATTACGTGGTTATGAGGATCTCAGATGTCAACACTGATCCTCTTCCTTAATTTTTAAAGTTTACAGACTTTTTCCAAGAACAATAAAAACCCAGATGTACAGGTGTATGGCTCAAGTCCTTAGGAAAATTAGACACTCATATTCAGTAGTAAGAGTCTGGGTAACAACTGTAGCTTTTTAGTGAGCACACAACAGGTACTTAGTATATACTCATTGCAGTGACGAGATGTTAGCAGACTTTTTTTTTTTTCATTGAATTTATTGGGATAACATTGGTTCACAAAACCATCCAGGTTCTGAGTGTACAACTCAACAAAACATCATCTGCACACTGCATCGTGCACCCATCCCCCCAAGCAAAGTCTCCTTCCATCTCTATCTCCTCACCGCCTGTGCCCACCTCCACCTACCCCCACCCCCTTTCCCTCTGGCTGTCACCGCACTGTTGTCTGTGTCTGTTAGCCTACCGTTTTAATTTCATCTTGACTAGTTTAAAATGTAT
>NW_005360273.1:961538-975923 GCF_000412655.1 Myotis brandtii | reverse complement strand
CATGGTATCTATTTCAATCACTACATCGCATTAAAGGTTTCTATTGATTCATCTGTCCCCCTCACTGGCCATGAGCTCTTAAAGTCTGAGGACCATGTTACACTCAATTTGAGTCTGAAGCGGCTAGGGCTTGGCTGGGACATTGCTGCGTTCAGTGGTGCTGGTTGGCTGAGGTCAGCTGTCCTGTCTGTATCTTCTCAGAGCCACTGAGAAAGTAAATATCTTTCTTACTAAACCTGAATGGTGTTTGGGGGAGAAGATTTAGTTATTAATTCATTTCCTCAGTATTTGCTGAGCATCTGTCATGGTTCATACAGTCAAAGAAACTACGATCCATGTCTTCATAGAACTTTTACAGATTTACTTAAGGCTCACTCACCAGTGACTAAACCCCTCTATCTTTCACCATTGGGCATGCAGTGCATTAGTGAATTGTATTTCAGAGCAGTCCCCTGGGGCATGGATCATAAAACATGCATTTACATTATAGAATCATAGTTCAGTTCAGAATACTGAGTTCAGAGCCTCAACTATTGGACATCGATCTTACTAAGCACCCTACAGTTTCTAATATTGGTGTTCCGTGAGACCGGCTCCCTGGATTGGCTGCTGATGGGGTTTGTCATTTGAACATTTTCAGACTTCCAGCAGCGGACGGCACTCTGTTCGCATCACCGGCCTCAGCACTATTGATTTCCGAGCTGGTTTTTCCCGAAAGCCCACCCTGGACTTCAAGAAAACAGTCAGCAGACCAGTGCAAGGTTTGTATGTGCATATTGCTTTAAACTGACATAATAGAGATCCAAGTGAAAATGTTTCTCAGAATGTCTGTGATTTTATGATTCTCACCAGTCAATAAAATTGGGAAACAGAGCATCTTTAAACGTGATTGCACTCTTGGCCTAGTCACTGTTTTCCAGCGTGTAGTCAGTCCCAAGACCAGTGGTACTGAAATCTCTCAGGGAGATGCTCAAAAATGAAGATTCCTGTGCCCTGCCCCAGATCTCCTGTGTCAGACCCTCAGGAGGCAGGGCCTAGGCATATATACTTTCAGGAGTATCCCAGTTGATTGCTATACTTACTATACTTAGATCTTGAGTCTTTCTCTTACTAACATCTATAAATTGATTTGTTGTCAAGGTGCGAAGGTAAATTGTGTGTGTATATATGGCTAAAAAGTTAAAGATATTATATGTCATTATATGTTTAAAGGTAAAATTATTGCTGATTTTTAAGCTTGTTCTTCCTCTTAGTTTATTTATGCATGATTATTTAGAGTTTTAGAGCTATTAAAAAAGCTCAATACTACTGTGACTCTTTAAAAAATTTTTTTCTGGTTTTTCATTTATTTTTATTGCATTTATTGGAAGGATACAAATAGTGAACTTTAAAAATATGTGATCAAACATTACATAACAGTATTCACAATTATAAGTTTTCTACATGTAAACATAGTTAATAGACTACAGAATAATCACTTTGGATTTCCTAAGTACCTCTGGCCATGAATAAACTGTCTTAATGTGGAAAAGACTCTAGAACTTGGCCACACTTTATAGGACAGTCGCAGTACTCATACTTATGATACTTATTATCTGTTATTATTAAAATACAAACACTTACTTCGTATCACACCTCATTTGAATATTACTTGTAAATAATAATAACAAAATCTTTCTCTTCTAGGAATCCCTACCTATGTGCTTCTGAACACTTCCGGGATTTCCATCCCAGCTAGAGTAGATCGTCTTGAACTTCTCAGTATTTCAGGTGGTTCTCTGAAGACTATTCCTGTGAAATATTACCCAGAGCGGAAACCTTATGGCATCTGGAACATTTCTGACTTTATGCCACCAAGTGAAGCTTTCTTCCTCAAAGTAGCAGGTTATGATAAGGACGATTATCTCTTCCAGAGAGTATCAAGTGTTTCCTTCTCTAGTATCGTCCCAGGTGAGACATCATTTCATTCAGTACTGGAGTATTGATAGTTTAAGGAGGGGAGAGGGGGGAGGAAGTGATGTAGTCCTGTAGGTAAAGAATCATCCTATATAATAAAAGGCTAATATGCAAATTTCCCCTCAACCAGGAGTTCAACCGGGAGTTTGACCAGGGGGCAGGGCCCACAGGCCAACCGCCCATGGCCCCTCCCCCTGGATGGCTCCACCCAAATTGGCCCCCACACCCCAATCAGGGGTGGGGCCAGCCAGCCAACTGCCTGCGGCCCCTCCCCCCTGCTGGCCCAGCCCGATCAGCCCCAATTGGGGCGGGTCGGCTGGAATCCAACTGTGCACAAATTTGTGCACCAGGCCTCTAGTAGACTATAAAGTTAAAAATAATATCTTCACATTGTTACTGGGTTACTGATTTGATGAGCATTGACACATAGGTTATGTAGTCTTTAACTTTTCTTAACTATGAAATAGCACATCAGAGTTTCATGTTAAGACTCATTGATTATAGATCTGAACATTTTGATCATGTCAATCAATGTAAGAAGTCAAACTGGGAAATTCTGGTGCTCTTATTCTCTCTACAAAGCCTAGCATATGCCCTAACCAGTTTGGCTCAGTGGATAGAGCGTCAGCCTGCGGACTCAAGGGTCCCAGGTTCGACTGTGGTCAAGGGCATGTACCTTGGTTGCGGGCACATCCCCAGTAGGGAGTGTGCAGGAGGCAGCTGATCGATGTTTCTCTCTCAGCAATGTTTCTAACTCTCTATCCTTCTCCCTTCCTCTCTATAAAAATTTTTTTTAAAAAGCCTGGCATATGTGTTTAATGTTTGAATAATCTATCTAAATGGGCTAAATGGACTAAATGTTTATGTGCAATTGTCAGAAATACAGTAAACAATTGGTGATGACTCAGCCTTTAAGTGGTAGGTTGGTTTGTTAGTTAATTAGAAAACTAGCTACTTATATGTTTGCTATTACCTAGAGATGATATCATAGCTTAGAGATTATTTGGAGGCATCGAGTAGCTTTTTAATTTGTCTATATTTGAGCTACTTCTTAGCGCTGATCAACATTTTAGCATTGTAGACAAAGATGTAGGATTGTTTCTAATATTGTCCTATTGTATGAAGGAACAACATTTATCATTTATACATAAGGCTGTGATTTGGTGTATTAGGAACAGCTCTATAGATATTGTTTAAAGTTGTAAAAATGATGAGAATAGAACCAACATCATCAATGTTTCCTAATTTACAATATTCAAAGTTGGTTGTCTCAGCCCCTAAATTGAATACTTTAAAATCTATTGGATTTTTAAAAATGAATTTTTTCATTCTTTTTAGAAAAATAATCACCCTATAAATTCAATTATAAGATGTGAGTTCTTTTCAAATATTTAATTTTTTAAATAAAAATGTTTTCAAAATTGGGGATATAGTGTAACTAATTTGGTAGCTTTTTTTTTCTATCCTGGTAGTATCAAAAATAATGCCACATCTTAAAATCAATGGAGTCTTAGATTCAATGAATACTTTAGTAAGGGGTTTATGAAGACATTGAAATTAATAAGCTTTTAACAAAGATAATTAAAGTGATTTTTAGGGGATTTAGATTAATTGGGATACAGAAGATTTACAGGAAGAATTAAAGTATGAAGATTTTGAATGGCTTACCAGGAAGTACTCAATATCATTGTAACCTTCTCGCCCATGTTCTTTTTTTCCCTAGATGCTCCCAAAGTTACAATGCCAAAGAAGACCCCAGGATACTACCTACAGCCTGGCCGAATTCCCTGCTCTGTTGAAAGTCTTTTGCCCTTTACCTTGAGCTTTGTCAGAAATGGACTCAAACTCGGAGTAGACCAGTATTTAAAGTGGGTACATGTTTCTATTAATAATTGATAGCATTAAACATCTAAATAGAAATAATACTTATTTGTAGAAGATACTTATTTTAATGTGTTTTTTTTTTATTGGAAATTCTCATGTATTTGCTCTATGGTCTTGGAATATAGCAGTGATCAAGACAGACACAGCTCTGTGCCCTTGTGGAGCTTGTATGTGATGGAGGAAGACCGAAAAGAGATGCTAAATATAATATGTTAATATATAAATGCTAGAATACATTCAAGAGTTGACTTAGGTTCTAGAGAACCTGAGTTTTATACAATTTGAAGGTCCCTTGTTAAATCAAAAAATTAAAAGTTATGAATACAAAGTTAGGTACCGAACCTTGGAGGGGTCCTTGCTAATGAGAGGCCCTGTTATTGGCTTACGAGTAAGCAGGTCTCTGAATCTGATGGAAAGTTTTAGGATCAGTGAATGTGATCAGTGTTAAGGCACAATGTAGAACAGGTTAATTGGGATGAGTAAGGTTAGTAGGTCAGGTGCTTGTGGTTTTGGCCAAGCTAATCCTCACCCAAGGATTTTTTCTATTGAATTTTAGAGAGAGTGGAAGGGAGAGGAGAAACAGAGAGAGAGAAAGATCGATGTGAGAAAGACCCATCGATTGGTTGCCTCCCGCAGGTGCCCCCGACTAGGGCCAGAGATCGAGCCTGCAACTGAGGTACTTGCCCTTGACCGGAATCGAACTTAGGACCTTTCAGTCCACAGGCCGACGCTATATCCACTGAGCCAAACTGGCTAGGGCTACCAAGTTACGATTTAAAAATTCAGGATAAGGGACATTTGTGCAAAGACCTGAACATAGGTGCAGAGGTGTACACAGATGTCCGGGAAGAGTGTGTGCACACCAGGACCAGCAAGTGCGCATGCCCGAAGGCTGGAGTGAGCAGGGCATGTGTGGAAGAAAGACAGGAAGGAAGCCAGTGTGGCCGGAGCCCCGTGAGCCTGGGGGGAAAAGGCAGAAGATGAGGTCAAGGAACAGTGGTGTGTGCTGCGGGTAGAGTGACAGGTGGAGCACTAACCTGTGTGGCCACTGCATACAGGGGTAGGCAAAAGTAGTTTCACAGTTATGAGTACATGAAACAGAGTTTATTTTTGTATTATTATTTATTAATTATAAGAACCACTGGAAACCTACTTTTGCCCCACCCTGTAAAACAGGGGGAGTGGGCCAGAGGGCATCAACTGCCCTTGTGAAAATGGGTAACTTTTTTAGACAAATATCAGTAATCTAATAAAAATGAAGTAGGCCTTGAAAACTGGAGGGTGATTTCTGGAAAATGGTTTTTGTTTGTTGTTTTTTGTTTGTTTTGGTTTATTTTTTTAAACTTAGAATGAAACCAACCACATCTTGGAAAAAAACTCTAGGAATTATTTTATAAAACTCTCCTACTGTTAGTTCAATGTTAATATAAGTAACTTCCATAAGATGTTAAATACTTGAAATTCTTCGTTTATGCAGTCTCTTTATGAGGTGGTCGTTTTAAGTCAAAACTATGGCAGAAATGTTCCTTATAAATTTAGAAACTTTTCCATTACTTAAAGATTGAACTGCAGTATTGCCTGCCACTTTTTTCTCACATAGTATATCTTGATGATTTACTTAGTTACATATTTAATAACCATAAATCAAGCACAACTGACCAGGATAGCCAATGATGAAGCTACATAACTGACTGATGAAATCAAACCATTCTGCTTCATGTTGAAAGCGTAACATTTTTCAAAGACACGGGGTTCTTTCTAAACACTAATTCCATGCAGTTTCTGGGAGGTAAGCCACAAGAATTCTTTCTCTCATTTTTCCAGCTCTGTGATGCAGAGATGTGACAGGCCTTACTGACACATATTAAAGCTTTTTGGATGTGAGAGGCTAAAGACAGAATTAGGTGTGGGTGATGATGGATTGATACTCTAACCCCAATTCACTCGCGCATCTCCGGTTAGATTTCCTAATAACGTGAGACCGAGGGCTGAGTCTTGGTTATGTGAGTCACTGTGGTCACTGGGGGATGGAAGGTAATTAGTTTGCATTAACAGCAGAACACATTTTTATTTATGTTCTTTCCCCTGTTCCCAAAGGCCATTCCTTCAAAACTTTTTACTGTCGCCATGTTGTCTTAATGTCAACTGAGTAGGCTACGTGAAAGAAAAAGTGATTGTCATGTAATATTGCATAGATAAGAGAGGAACTAGAATAATTGTAGAGAATATTCTTCAAGCAATCTATATGCTGGTTATGTCTCTTGGAACAAATTACTTCTTTCTGGATCTCAACATCTCTTTTTTATAATGAGGAACTAGAAGAATTGTTGCTTTCTGTTCTAAATTTCCATATGTCATGTTTTTGATGAATCCTGATATATGTTTGCCTCTGAAGTGGACCCCTGCAGAGGATACAGAAGACTCATGTATTTTAAATTTCTGCCTTCCTGGAACCGACTAGTTTCTCTAGACCAGGGGTGGGGAACCTTTTTTCTGCCAAGGGCCATTTGGGTATTTATAACATTATTCGAGGGCCATACAAAATTATCAACTTAAAAATTAGCCTGCTAAAAATAAATTAGCCTGCTGTATTTGGTCAAACATGTAATTAACTCACCCCTAATGCCATGGCAGGGCCAGACTAATTTCAAGGATCTGATACGGCCCCCAGGCCAGACATTCCCCACCCCTGCTCTAGACAAAGGCATTTATAAAGTCGGGTGTGGTATGCTGCTGTTAAACATTCAAGATACAGCTTAGGTGATCAGTGCAGCATCGAATCAAGTCTGAGTCTGTTTTTCCTCTGAATGTGACAATAAGGACCACTGGCACCCGGCACATACACAACGGAAGGAAACGACATTAACTGAATTGTCTCAGTTACTAAGGTATATGGGCCAGTGGTATTTGGTTTCTGACTTTTCTGATGATGGGAACCTGTGCCTTAACTTTCTCTTGCCAACTGTAGGTTAGTGCTGACTATGCACTAGGCGCTCAGTTATCCCTTCACGGTTGTTTGATGGTGGGTGTGGTATCCTTGGGTGGCGGGAGACCTGGAGTTATTGCTGTGGGGCATTATTTCTGACTTCAGTGGAAGGTGTCCTGACTCTGCAATGAAGTGTTCATCTCAGCTGTATCTAGAATGATTAAAAAGGTTGTAAATAGTATGGATGGTTGGAAGAAAAAAATTATGAAAATATTTATGCATTTCGATCACATTTTTACAGTTATTTCAAAACAAAATAATGTTTGTTTTATGAATTATTATAATCTTTATATATAAAGATTTCAGAGAGGGAAGGGAGAGGGGGAGAAAGAAAGAAACATCAATGATGAGAATCAATGATTGGCTGCCTCCTGCACACCCCACACTGGAGAATAGAGCTTGCACCTCAGGCATGTGCCCTGGATTATTGTAATCTTTTAAATAGGGATTGAACTTCTATTATTCAGAGACTTCCAGAAGATCAGATATAATGATATATAATTTGAATAGTCTTAGAGAACAAAGTATAACTATTTACTAAATGAATGAATACACAATATAGCAAAGGGATTTTTTTATTTAAATGATAAGTTTAACTATAAAACATAATTATTTTTCTTTTTTTAAATGTATACATAGGTTGAATCAGATGTGGTATATAGCCTTATATAGAACTTCTATATAAGAAAGTTAAAGAGTATTTATCGTTTTGGAATCAAAAAGTCTGGCCCTGGTCAGTTTTGTTCAGTGGTTAGAGTGTTGGCCTGCAGACCCAAGAGTCGCAGGTTCAGTTCCTGGTCAAGGGCATATACCTTGGTTGCAGGTTCCCCAGCCCCGGTTGGGGCACATGCAGGAGGCAACCAATTCATGTGTCTCTCTCACGTCGGTGTTTCTCTCTCCCTTGCCTCCCTCCCTCCTACTCTCTCTCTAGAAATCAATGGAAAAATATTCTCGGGTGAAGATTTTTTTAAAAAAGTCTATTTTCTACCTTGAAACTGGTTGAATTGCTTTGTTGAAGAACCTCACTGAACGTGTCCAAAAACTGGAAATGATCACGAAGGAGAGAGGTTTAAGCAGTATTTCTCTAGCAGCTCTTTATCTTATACTTTGACACAGCCAGACAATATTTCTGTAAAGAATTTTATAATCTCCATAACTTATTGTCTTTGTTCAGAGTAGAGAAGCTGAATTTTCTAATTGAAGTATAAAAGCTGTTCAGTTTTAAGCTAGAAAGAACTCTGCAGCTTAATCAATTTATTTATTCATTTTTAATTTATTGATTTTAAGAGAGAGAGAGAGAGAGAGAGAGAGAGAGACATCAATTTGTTGATCCACTTAGTTATGCATTCATCACTTGATTCTTGTTGTGCCCTGACCAGAGATGGAACCTGCAACCTTGGTGTATTGGGACAACAGTCTAACCCTGAGGCACCTGGCTGGGGCTTATTTTCTTTATGGTGTTCTTCTGAGTGAAGGCTTCAGAACAAATAGGGGAACCACTGCTTTCAACGGGGTCATGTTTTCATAGTAACTAGAAATGTTTCTGTTTTCTTACCCCAGAGAATCTGCCAGTGTGAACTGGGATATTGAAAAGGTCACTTTGTCTGACGAAGGCTCCTATGAGTGCATCGCTGCCAGCAGTGCAGGGACCGGACGGGCACAGACGTTTTTTGATGTGTCAGGTGATTATCACTGATTGCTTTGGAGTTGGCTGGGCATTAATGCAGCTGTGGAAGTGGAGTGTTTGCTTATTCTGGCCTCACCACCTATGAGCTGTGTGACCTTCCTTGGGCCAATTACTTAAGGACTCAGTGTCTTGGCATCCCTATTATTAAATGCCAGTAACAGTAACAGTATCTCATGGTGAAAGTGTGAGGGTTCAATGCCATAGTATATATAATAACGTAGAGGAGAGTCTGGCACATAGAAATACGTAATAGACTTTAGCTATTGTTATTATTTTTCTATTGTTGTTATCATTATTGTTATTGTAGAGACTTAATAAATCATTTTTCTAATGGCCATATAGCATTTTTCTTTGAAAAAATAAAATTTGAGAAAAGAAGGGATCTGTTCTGATAATATTAAGGTTAACCTTTCTGTGTCCTCCCATATTCATAATGAGCACAGTGCTTTCATGAATAAGTCCTGACATAAAAAGTGATCACATTTAAGAAACACAGGACTTCAGGGCTACAATTCTGGTGTTAAGAAGGGCAGAAGACAGGCTCCTAATTTCACATGTAGATAATGTGTTTCCTATAATTAAATGGGAGGCAAGGCTCAAATTATTTTATCAGATAGATTATCTTTTAGTGAAAAACATTTATTTGCCTCTAATCTCCCAGAATTCTTAGGAAACAAAAAAACTGCCATGTCTAATCAGTGACCAGAATTTAAGCCACTTGGTCAGCACATATTTAGAATCGGTTGCATTGTTTCAACTGAATTATTTTCTGCCTGCCTTGTAGACTAGCGTTGCTGAGTGTTTAATAGTGAGTCCATCCTGACCTCCATGTGGCTGCTGAGTGTCTGGCAATGTCTGTACCTGTTTTCAGCATTGATGTGTACTTTCTTGAGACCATTTAGGACAAAGGAAGCTTTATAATTGCAGGACAGTTCAGAAGAGTAGGACTTATGTTTGTTATCAATAAGTCCCAGCTGAACTTTAAAACAGAGGCATGCAAGCATGTTCTTCTTGTAGTAAATTATTTGTATTCTCTTATTCTTAGAAAAATAAAGTTTGTCCTCTGGAACAATTTAGCAAGTTGACATGCATCATAAAGCATTCATGTTTTTTCATCTCCAGTAATTATGCAAAGTTCTGGAATTGTGTCAACATTCCGCAGCTTCTGGGAAAACAAACACTTGAGCACTTGAGTTGCTTTCCCAGCAACATGCATGAAGGGAAGGACAACAAGGGAAAGAGGTTGGAGTGAGTTGATCCAGACATCTCGCATAAATAACTGGGAAGTGCCAGTTAGAACTTATGAACTGACAGTGGAGAATTTGGCTCTCCGGTGTCAGCAACTTCTGTATGTGTGTTCCTCACAGGCCCTTCTAGTAGGACTCCGTGCCAGCCAAGCGTTGGTATCACTCGGAAATTGGACTGTGCCTAAGCCAATTTTCAGGAACAATGTCCCGCTTAGTCAGTTATGAAAGAAGGAGGCAGGCCCTAACTGGTTTGGCTCAGTGGATAGAGCATCAGCCTGCGGACTGAAGGGTCCCAGGTTCGATTCAGGTCAAGGGCATGTACCTTGGTTGTGGGCACATCTCCAGTAGGGGGTGTGCAAGAGGCAGCTGATTAATGTTTCTCTCTCATCAATAGTTCTAACTCTCTATCCCTCTCTCTTCCTCTCTGTAAAAAAAAAATCAATATAATACATATTTTTTTAAAAAATAAAAGAAAGAAAGAAAGAAAGAAAGAAAGAAAGAAAGAAGGAAGGAAGGAAGGAAGGAAGGAAGGAAAGAAAGAAAGAAAGAAAGAAAGAAAGAAAGAAAGAAAGAAAGAAAGAAAGAAAGAAAGAAAGAAAGAAGGCAGAAGCGTCGGTGGTAATGGCAGTGACTGTAACAGCAGAAGTGGCAAGCAAGTGCCCCTTTAGACTCAGAAGAGTGGGCATTTCTTTTGGGGCTAACTTTTGCTTAACCTGCCGGCCTCAAATCCACACCCACTTCTGAATCTTCCCTCTCATTGGCCGAGGTCCCCTGTGTAGCCACCCTACTGTGTGGTCTTCAGAAAGGTTTTGATAGAGTGTGAACCCACGCACACAAATAAACTCTTCCACGTCTTTGGTGGGTCTTGTATGTTAGATTCTTAGAATCATGCCATGTAGGTTAGAATCATAGAACCTTAGCACTAGGAGGAGTCTTTATGATTACCAAATTCCGTCATCTCATTTTTCAGAGAGGGAAACAAACACTCTGTGTAAATGGGCTTATCTGAGGTCACACAAGTAGTTAGGGTTAGATCTAGGCAGCTTATGTTTGCTGGGTTTAGCAAATAAAATCAAAAGATGCCCAGGTAAATTTGAATTTCATATAAGTGTGTCCCAGGTATTTCATGAGATCTAGTTATACTAAAATAATATTTAATATTTATTCGGAGTTCAAATTTAACAAAGCATCCTGTATTTTGTCTGTCAAACCAACCAGACTTCAGTCAGAGCCTCCTAACATTGCCATGTACTCTTTCTACTTGATTCACTGGCTGTTTTCAGAAGAGATTTTAAAAACATAGCAGAATGACAAAAATACGTTTATTTTTTCTTAACAATTTAAAATAGCTTATAGTCCTCTAAACATGTTTGGAAACAAGGATAAATAAAGGAAAATCTGGAGTATATACACATTTCTTTCACTCAGAGATAACCACTATGGTTTTGGCATATTGCTTCCAAGTTTCATTCTAGGCTTATGATATTCATCTACACTTACATACCATTTTAAATAAAGAAGGAAAGTTTGAATATCTGATACTCTTTTATAGTTAAACTAAAACAGACATGTGGGTTTCAAGCTAGCATAGCTCACCACAGATTTTATTGCTGTATCATTACTCAATGGTGGCTTGCTACAGCAGATCATTGAAAGCGTTTGGGCAGAATGAGCTTTAAAGGGGCATTTAAATTTATTCTCAAACCTAATCCAAGTATGAAGTGACTCTAAAAATGTTGGTTAAATAGTTAATTAGGAATTGGCTTTTGACCACATCTGAAATGTGCATGCATTCGTCAATGCCTTTGTGTACGTGGCTCTGTGTATACAATTTCATTAAAGGCCTATTCCTACTGTTAGCTTGACCTTCTTAAATAAAAATGTTCCCGTTCTTTCTGGGGGAACATTTGTCTTACTTTACTGTTGTAGTATTATATCTTCTTAATGAGATTATAACACTCCCCTCCTGCCTTAAAGCTGATACAGCCTTATCTTTGCCATATCTACCATATTTTATGCGCTATTTTCTTTAAAACAGTGACTACATATTTTAATTAAATTTATTGGGGTGAAATTGCTTAAGAAAATTATATAGGTTTCAAGAGTGCAATTCTATAATACATAAATATTGTTTTAAAAAATCTTAAATTCTACTTTTTTTCAAAACTCAAAGATTTGACTTTTTCCACAATCCTAAATCAGCCTAGTCATATCTTTTGCGATGCTTCTTTTTATAACTATAGATTTAGACTTGAATATACTTTGGTATGTAAATATGATCTAGTTTATAAAGCATCTTTCAACTAGATGATTACTTTCTTGGGGTGATGGACATATGCATTAATGAATAAATTCTGTTGTACTGCATCTTTTCTACTAGATATTCAAAACATACTAATTTTTTTTTGATCCTCACCCAAGGACATGCTTATTGATTTTAGAGAGAGTAAAGGAAGAGAGGGGGGTGAAATTAAGAGATTGAGAGAAACATCAATCTGTTTCCTACTGGTCATCAGTCCCAACTGCATTTAACAAAGAAAAATCAACCAAAAAAATGAGTTCGCATGTCACCTCTGACACGCGTGTCATAGGTTCGCCATCACTGTACTAGATATTCAAAACATACTAATTAATTTATTTTTGATCACCACCCAAGGACATGCTTATTGATTTTAGAGAGAGTGAAGGAAGAGAGGGGGGTGAAATTGAGAGATTGAGAGAAACATAAATCTGTTTCCTACTGGTGATCAATCCCAACTAGGGACCAAACCCACAACCTAGGTATGTGCCCTGACCAGAAATCAAAGCGGCAACCTTTCTGTGTATGGGACGATACTCCAACCAACTGAGCCACACCAGCCAGGGCTACTCATTAAATTTTTAAACCACCTCTCTAAGTGAGCAAATTGGCTTTTCAGTCTCTTGATTTGAATCTTTTCAATTTGCACAGAGCCCCCTCCAGTCATCCAAGTGCCTGCTAATGTTACAGTCGCTCCTGGAGAAAGAGCAGTTTTGACATGCCTTGTCATCAGCGCAGTGGATTACAATCTAACCTGGCAGAGGAACGACCGAGATGTCAGACTGGCAGACCCAGCAAGAATGCGGACCTTGGCTAACCTCTCACTGGAGCTCAGGACTGTGAAATTCACCGATGCTGGAGAGTATCGTTGTCTGGTTTCCAATGAAGGAGGATCATCAGCTGCTTCAGTTTTCCTCACAGTGCAAGGTACTGTGCTGATGGTAACTTCTGTGTTATAGTGTCTTTCTGTCTCCTCCTTTGGCCTCTGTCCCCTTAAGATGGCTATCTGAGAGCGACAGTATCTACCCAAGCAGTTACAGTTTGAATGATGGGATGCTTGTGGAGCTCGAGTGGTCGGTCTAAAGCTGACTAAAGTGGAAAATAAAACATCGCTAATTAATACATGACTTTAAAGCTAACACAACTAATCCTAGTAGTTGAAGACTTTTGTTTCAAGAGAATATAAATAGAAATTGTCTCTGGATGGTATAATGGTTTTAAATTCTCCAATCTATCATGTGGATTTTTACCATGTTCATGGATTGGTAGAATCAAAAACATTAAAATGTCCATACTACTCAAAGCAATTTATAGATTCAATGCAATCCCCATTAAAATACCAATGATATATTTCACAGACCTAGAACAAACTCTCCAAAAATAATCTAATTGTTTTAATAACTCATTCAAAATTTCCCCCAAATTTAATTATATTAGTGTCGTATCTAACTAATGTACTTGTATTGTTTTAATTAAGGTTTAAGTTGTTTCTCATCCTGGTTCAATTTTATTGAAACTTCAGCAGAGTTTTACTTTATTTATCTTACGCATACACACACACAAAGAATGCATATTGAAGATAAACTAATGGTAAGCCAAACTTGAATTATGTCTACATAGGTTGAATGTTCTGATAGCTGAAAACAAGTCTAGTATTAACAATGATTTAATGGCTACTAAAAATGTATATTACTCAGGACCAACAAATTAAGATCAGGGACATTCCAAAGTATCTTTTTCAGTAAAATCATACTTGGCTTCTAAATGGCTATAGACCAGTTGGCAGTCTTAATGTAATGAACAAATTACTATTGGCAGGGTTTCACGGTTAGGCTGACAGGTTCATTTCAAATCCTTGAGGTAGGAAACCACTTACTTCAGAATTGGGTCTGGCTATTTGGTTGTGATATTAAAAACAACTTTATATCATGTTTGAAGTAACACTCTCAGATGATTTAACAAGGTTATCTAACACACTGACCAGTGAATTTCAAGGCTAGATCTCAGAATATTATTAATGGCAGAAAAGCGAAACTACCTTGAGAATTAATAAACTGGTTGCCATCTGATTCTAGTTTTCTCACGGGTAGTTGAGTTATGTTCTGCAATCTGAATGTGTGCCTTTTGTTAGTTGATCCTGTGGAACCTCTAGGGAAACATTGCTTTATAAATGGTTCAGTACATTTCCACATGATAAACAGCCTAGATAATTTGAGTCACTCCAAGTAGAAACTTGAGTTACCAGAATTGTGGAACTATTTTTACTAAACTGATTGTTTCGGATAGAATGTCTAATGGCCTTCGGAAATCTGATCTTGGTTCTTTA
>NW_005360273.1:911630-961153 GCF_000412655.1 Myotis brandtii | reverse complement strand
CCCACAACCAAGGTACATGCCCTTGACCGGAATCGAACCCGGGACCCTTCAGTCCGCAGGCCGACGCTCTATCCACTGAGCCAAACCAGGTAGGGCAATATATATATTTAAAGGAAGCCCTTGACTCTCTTCTTTTTGGTTAAATAGAGTAATTATTATTATTATTTTATTATTATTATTATATTATTATTATTAAATGATTTAAGAAAGTATTGAGGTAAGATGTTACCTAATATACAAAACATAAACACAAAAACATGTGACATTGCATGATTACTGGCTAGTCTGTATAATCTCTAGTGGTGTAAATCTGTTTAGAGGCATTATTTTATGGTCTGTCTAGTTGGCCTTGAGTTTGAGGGACCAGTTTGAATAAAAAAGGATGTTTTGAGAAGATAACAAAAATATATTCCAGAATTGATGAAAAATAAGAGACGAGCTAGTTGTAGTTGTCTGAATATATTATTTTATATACCTAGGATTATAATTTAGAGAATGGAACTTCATATGTAGGCATTTCTGTATACCATGCAGAATGATTGAAAGACCCAGTTCAGATCTGGGCTCTGCCATTTGCTGACTTGGCACCCTAGAGCAAGTCACTAACAACTCAGAGACTCCTATTCTTTATGGACAAAATACAGTTTCAAATAGCACAGTTTGTGAGGGTTAGATGACATAATGTATGTCATGAACTTTTAAAAATGCTTGAATGTTTGTAGATTTATTGGACTAATTTAGTGGGTTGAAGTGTTTGCTCATTCCTCATCTGATCTATCTCTTCCTAGCAGCCCCTGCACTGTGAAAGCATGAGTATCTTTCCCTGGCTATCACATTCTAGAACTTAAGCTCTCCAAGATCTGGACATCTTTTTGTGTAGCTTGCTTAAATCCATCAGGCTTGACTTAATCTGCATTTTCTCATGGTTCATTATTGCTGGAAATTAACATGTCCTTGATGTACAGCTTCTCTGTGACAATTTCCTATGTACTTGACATGCTTATTATGTCACCATATCCCTTTCTTTTCCTATTACAATGTAAATAATTCTTAACCTTTCCTTGTAACTTCCAATTAAAGACATTCCAACATTTCTCTCTCCTAAGTACTAGAAAAATATGATTCTCTCCATTTACGATTAAAGTGCTCTAACATCTTCATAGCAAATAGATGCCTTAAAAGAAAGACAAAAAGGAATAAAATGTATGATATTAATTTATACATTTTATTGCATGGAATTGGACTGTTATAACAGAAGCTTGCCCCTAACCATGAAGTCAGTGGAACACATTCATCAGATAAGTAACTGAATATTAAACTTTTCTCTTCATATCTTAGAATGAGTTAAGAAAGCAAATACTTCCGTGGTCAAACTACATATTTTTTAGATATCATTGCAATGAATACTTGATGCAAAAATTCACTAAAATATTTGTCTTCAAATCCAAGGGCCTCCAACTCACTCCTTATTAGATCCTTAGTAGAGAAGTCAACAAAAGCTTATATTGTATTTTAACAGAGCATCTTATTCATTTGTGCTGATTCATATTGGGACATAAAACAAGCAAGGCAGCAAATAAAATTAACTGTTGACAGAAAGCAATGAATTAGGGGTTTTCATTTTAAGTATATGATTTCACCCTATCTAAATAAAATTCACAGAGATGGCACTAGCATTCAAAACAGACATAAATATATATGTCTCAGGTCAACCTCCAAAAATGAAAAGCTTCACTGTATTAAAATGTCTAGGAAAAGAATGAGCTAGGGTATGTGGTGGAATGGCTGTGACCAATAAGGGCTACAAAGACTGCCACGGAGATGGTAAGACCAACCCCCAATAGATATATGGCTTAGGAGAGGCAGGAGACCAGCTCAATCCAATATGGCAACTAATTTCACCTTGCAGTAACTCTTAGCTTCATTATAGGCTATATAAGGACACAACATGGCCAACAGAGCTCTTCTGAGAAGTCTCTACCCCTCCACCTGGAAAAACACTAACTATTCCGTATTTATTGAGTGCCCTGCCCCTTGATTAAATGAGCCTCAATAAAACAAGTACATTTCACTAGGGAGGGGCTGCTCTGTCTGTGGAGTACACTCTCTGTCTTACTTCTTCACTAATAAACTCCCTTTCATTTTAAATTCTATGCTGGTTCAATTTTGAATTCTTTCCTGCATGAAGCCAAGAACCCACAGTGGGTCAAGGACCTTCAGATACCTGGACCCCTGGAATGCCTGCATCAGAAACAATTTCGTTATTCAAACATGGGTATAGACAGCTACACATCAAAATGTATTCCTGTGAAAATCGTGCAAAGGGGAAACTTGAGGAAGATACTGCTGAAATTTTCATGGCTCTCTTATTAGGCTATTCATTGTAGGAAAACTTGGCTAGATTATCAATCAAAATTCTGCATTTTTTTTCAAGCTCCCTTTGGTTCACAAAGGATTTAAAGCAACTTACTCTGTAATGTAATCCTGTAAAATTCCAGTCCCCTGAGCTTTCCAATGTGAATTTTTGTACTGTGGAAAAGTTCTAACTTTACTCTTTAAGTTTAATTGCCTTACGACTCTTTTTAATTACAAAGAACTCCCTATGGTGGACACCTGTATGAAAGAAATTTTGAAGTATATAGAATAACTCCTGAAATTTTATAGATAGGAGATAAACCTCCCCAGTAAGTGGAACAGTCACAGGTAATCCTTTCTGAAGGCCAAGTGAGGTCATCATCTCAGCTCTTCCAGTAAATTCCATGCATTTAGCTTTTTAAAATAAATTTCATACTTTTAGGGGAAAAATCACTTTTTAAAGTGTTCACAGAAAAAAGGGCAGTATTGTGAACGAAGTTCCTGGATGATTAGCAACTGCAGGAAAAGAAATTTCGTATTAGCAAGATTTCTCAAAAGTAACCTTTTCTGCTAGAAGAGTTTTATTCATTAAAGTAAGTTCTGCCTGGGTCTTGAGTTCCTCAGGAGTGTACTGCCGCAGTCTTTGGGGGTAGGGGCCATATTTGAACAATGATGGAAGAAAGGGGCCAAAGACTAAGATCATCTATATTTTCTCTGCATACAGAAACAGTAAGTTAGCTCACTCGTCGGCACCTACAAATAAAAGTGATCTGCACCAACAAGATAAGCGTGGTCTTCCATCTCCATAGCCACAGAATGAGGGAGCAGACTTAACCAGGGCAGTGCTTTGTAAATGAATTAACTTCAATCGAAACATGAAAAAGGAAAACCCAGGTGGAAGCATAGACTATGTAAGACCTAAAGTTACGAAGAAGTGCCACCACGGACACACTGGGTCTGATATTATTTTATGTTGATATCAAGTGGTAGATTCCCTTAAAGCTAATATATTTAAACAAGTTTTTCATTATTTTAAAAAGTAATAATTTTCTAGCCTGAGCTGGTACCGTTTCTCAGTTATCTACACTTGGAAAGAACTTCCACTGCTCAGCATGCAGTAACGGAACTCTTGTCACCACCTTATTTTCCTAACTGGACTGGAATGACCAACGCATACATCTCAGATTAGCCTTCAGTAGCTTTTTATTATACAAGTAGAAGAATCGTTTAGGTTTATGATTGTGTGAGGTGGGTTCAGCAAAAAGACAAGTTAACGGGGGAAAGAAAGCAATTGCTGGGATGCCTTGTTAGGCTCAGTAAAGAAAGAAGTGATGCTTAAAGGCATGTTCTGATAGATTGGATTTAAAAGAAGGTTCAAAGGAGTTGTAGCCATGACCAAGTTGGGGAATGATGTATGGGCATTAGAGAGTGACAGCTGGAAGGATGGGAGGTTGTGAACCCCAGATTGCACTCCCAAGACAAGTATTCTTTCCGTCAAATTGTGGGTCGCTTCCCTGAGAAGATTATTAAGGTAGCAAATGAATTTGTCTATGAACATAAATCAACTGTCAGATTATTGAATCTTTCCTTTTAAGAAATACTATGAAGATCTACTTTTATATGCTTTGGCTTCTATGACTATTGCATATTTTGTAAAATGATCCCTTTTTTAGCACCATAACCATTTTTAAAGACTATTTTTTTAAGAGCAGCTAGGTTATAGAGATTTCCCGTATACCTCCCACCCACACACATGCATAGCCTCCGCCATTATCAGCATCTCCCACCAGAGTGGTACATTTATTATAATTGATAAACCTGTACTGACACATCATTATCACCCAAAGCCCATAGTTTATGTTAGTGTTCACTCTTGGTGTTGTACATTCTGTGGGTCTGGGCAAAGGTACACGACATGTATTGATCACCCTCTGTGCTCTGCCTCTCCCACCCTGCTAATCCCTGGAAACCACTTATCCTTTCTTGGTCTTCATAGTGTTGCCTTTTCCAGAATATCAGGTAATTGGAATTATATAGCCAGCAGCCTTTTTAGATCGGCTCTTTCACTTCGTAACATGAATTTAAGGTCTTCTGTGCCTTTTCATAGTTTGATAGATCATTTCTTTTCAGCCGTGAGTAATATTCTTTTTTCTGATGTGCATAACCAACGTTGGGTAATCAAAAGAAATCCTTGCCTAATTGAGTCTGGAGCAGGGGATTCATGTACATATATGTAAAGCTTTAATGGTATCCTTCCAATATGCCGTGAAATAATAATGCTAATTATGATTTTCCACTTTTTTTCTAAGTCACATGAGAATGTAAGTCTAAACTTTAGCTTTCCCCCTTTATTTGGAAATTCTGTGGTTTTGGAAAATTGTTATAAAGAGACCCGGGAAAGAAAAGGCAATGCAAGAGTCAGTGCTAAGCAGCATTCAGCTGAAGATTTTCTAAGCAAGAAAGAATAAAACTTTAAAACTTCGATCCTGCTTATCAGTTATACTTATTGTTTTAATCTATTTTGGTTAATCACCCAAAGAAGCTCCAGAATTTATAAATTTTTATTTGTTTGTTAAGGAAAAAATAATTAAATGGAAAAAATATTAATGTGTAAGTATTTTATACTAGGAATTATTTTAAATGGACATCAAGGCAACAAACACATCCTTATGTCTTATATTGGGAAAATAAGAATTGTTCATATTTAAGAACTCTTGATACATACTTATTAAGATTTTGTCATTAAAATAGAATCTAGCCTTTATTGTGTACCTCTGAAATTTTTGTCCATCTCTGATTAACTGAATTGCATAACCACACTGTAGTTTGGGTGTGAATTTTTTGCAAATCCAGCATATAATTCTAAGATATAGTCCTTGCCTATGTGTTTCATTGCCAATGCACCATCTACTGGTAAGTCAATGAATTGGTGACCTTCTTTCTGAGATTTAATAGACCTTTTCTCTAGTCCAGCACTGCCCAATAGAACTTTCTTTTTTTTTAAAAAAAAATATATTTTATTGATTTTTTACAGAGAAGAAGGGAGAGGGATAGAGAGTTAGAAACATCAATGAGAGAGAAACATTGATCAGCTGCCTACTGCACACTCCCTACTGGGTATGTGCCCGAAACCAAGGTACATGCCCTTGACCGGAATCAGACCTGGGACCCTTAAGTCCGCAGGCCGACGCTCTATCCATTGAGCCAAACCGGTTAGGGCAGAACTTTCTATAATGAAGGAAATCTGTGTATTTGTCCTAGGTGGTGGATACTAATTACATATGGCAACTGCGTACTGAAACAGGGCTAGTGCATCTAAGGAACTTGTTTTGAAGTTTAATTTCGTTTTAGATAATTTAAATTTGAATTTAAATAGACATGTGTCCAGTGGCTACCATATTGGATGGCACAACCAATTCTAGTCTTTTCAGGAGAAAGAAGAAAGGCAGAAATAGCAAGAGCAGAATTTTAGGACATTTATTGCAACTTCCATGTAGATTAACCACTATCATAATTGATTTGAAGTATTGCCATTTAGGACTAATTTTACTTTTTGAAAAGGTTCCAGCCAGGTCTTCATATTCCCATTGATGAGATGATTTGGAAATGTTGCCTTTGAATCCATATCTTTGGGATTTCAATGGCCCTTGTCTCTTTTCCCAGGCAGTTGATCTCTGTTCATTTGCTTAGTTGGTTTTTGTTTTCATTCTTTGCTCTTTGGAAGCAATCTGTGGCCCCTTGTATGAACTCTCTTCTCTAGTAGGCATGGGAAAACTTTAAAATGTTAAAATATATTTTGTTGCCATTTCTACTCATTGAAAATTAAGTAGCCTGGCTGGTGTGGCTCAGCAGTTGAGCATCAACTCAGGAACCAAGAGGTCACTGGTCACATGCCTGGGTTGCAGGCTCCATCCCCAGTAAGGGGTGTGCAGGAAGCAGCCAATCCATGATGTCTCTCTCTCATCGGTGTTTCTATCTCTCTATCCCTCTCTTTGTAAAAATCAATAAGATTTTTAAAAGAAAATTAAGGAAAAATTAAGTGAGCAAGCACATTTGTTCATTATCAATCATTCTTAGTGAAGTTTTTTTTTTACTTATTGTGCAAGCTTCATGCTTAAAAGTTAGTTGGAACCAAAACTAACTGGATTAACCTCCCTAATCAGAAATGGAAGTAATGCATTTCTGAACAATGTGAATATGTTTTAAATAAATGGATTGAGCTAAATCAGTAGGTAAACATCTAATAGGTTAGGACATAGCTATTAATTACAATTCTAAGCAGGCTCACTGTAACTTTATGAAGTTAGCTTTTCCTACAGGAAATACAAATATTTAAAAGAGCTAGAGATCCTGTAAAATAGATTTTACAGTCTGTACAGTTCCATGGAAATTAGGTTCAGTCGTTAAATACTAATTATTTCTAATTTCTCTAATACCAACATTGCTTGGTACTAGATCATCCAACATTTTAGGGGATTATATTAATTACTCACAATGAAAAATATATTTGGGAACAGTTGTAAACCAGTTCTGTTGTGTTTTTAGAAATATAATCAAAATCCTACCAGTAACGTGAAGCCCCTCTCATAAATCACCTCCTTTCTGAGCACTGTTGGTCTCTTTGTTCTGGTATCCTATCAAATTATTATTTTTTGCCGAACAACTTAGCTCTTAATCACAATCAATTTCAACTGTTCAGTTCTTTCTCCCCAATCATATTATATATACTGGGTGTTTCTTTTCTTAATCATAGTGCCTTGTACAGAGGGGAAGAAAATACACACATGTTCGCTCAATAGATGTGTATTTCTTAATTGCTAAATGAATGTCAAAGTAACAATAACAGACTATAGGGAAGATTTGAGTCACTAACCTCATTTTTCATGTTCCCATGTTAACTTCCAGAGCTTATTTGAATGACATCACCAATTTTAGATTCCATTATGTAAGTACTTTCTTTTCCACTTGTAGCACATGTAAGCATATAACTGCTTACATTTAAAACCACATTTTATAACAAAATCTGATAATTACCTCATGAACAATTTATAGAGAAGCCATTTTGAAAGTATTGTTTAAATTAGTTCACCCTAGTTTAAAAAGTACGTCGTGTGAGTTTTGCAAAATTCTACGAAATAGTTTAAAGCAATTCATCACTTTTAAGGTGACACTGTAGCTGCTAAATTTCCAAAGGAGTTAAAGTTAGATTAAGCGGGGTAGTGTTTACTTACACGGCATGAGTTTAAGGTTTTGTTTAAAAGAGACTATTTTCCTATTTATCTGTGAACAGAAAAAAAAGTCCCTATTGATTTCCCTAGCTGTTCCCATAAGAAGGGTTTTTGAAGAAAGATGAACATAGGTATCCTAGTTAAATCTGAGCATATTCAGTATGTAACTGACATTGCTGCACAATATCATGCTGACACATGGAAATCAAAGGGCCAAAGCCTCCTTTCTTCTTCATGCCATGTCTGTGTGGACATTAGATGCATTAATTTGTCTTCTGGTGTCAGCAAAGGGAGGCTGTCTGTCATTAATTAATCCATGTCACCAGAGAGAACATTGCGATGGAAAGGAAATATTTCTCAAGATGATTGATGAAGTAAGTCCCTAATGACCAGAATTACTTCACTAACTATGAAATGGACATGATCATAACCATATGCTCATTACCTCATCATGACTCTTTTTAACATGGTCGAGGTGACATAGGTATGAGCGTGGTTTTTGCTATCAGAAAAATGTGCAAAAACTAAATTTCTCTACTTACATTGAAATTTCTTATACAATTTTTAAAGTTTTTTAATTTTATTTATTTTTTATTGTGGTCTTATAAATTTTGAGTATCTAGAAATCTCTCAAATTTCAGAAGAATCAAATAAAGTATAAGTATCATTTACTAGTAGGATATTTTAAACACTATGACACTCATTTTGTCATTTTTGTCCTACTTTATCATATAATGGGATATTAATAATAGCAAAACTTACATAGTGCTGTTTTCATAGGCGCTTATAATTCACTTTGCCAACTCACCGTTAATAGTATGTTAAGGCACCTAAGTCTTAAAGTAGTGTTTATAATTTAGTCTTAGTATCATAATCTATGTTTACCTTTTAAAAATCATTGGGGAGAAATTTTAAAAAATGTATATATTTTGCTTTTGTTATGCTCCTATATAATAAAAGCCTAATATGCTAAGTGTCCGGTTGGCTGGTCAGCTGTTCAACCAATCAAAGTGTACTATGCTAATGCTATGCTAAGGCTGCTCAACCGCTCACTATGATGTGCACTGACCACCAGGGGGCAGTCAACCAGTCGCTATGATATGCACTGACCACAGGGGGCAAATGTTCCAACCAGTAGGTTAGCTTGCTGCTGGGATCTGGCCGATTGGGACTGAGCGAGTCGGGCCAGACACACCCTGGAGTCCTCCCGCAGTCCCTACCTGGCCTGCCAACCTCCCGCATTCCTCCCTGGCCCTGATCGTGCACTGGTGGGGTCCCTCAGCCTGGTCTGCATCCTCTTGCAATCCGGGACCCCTCGAGGGATGTTGGAGAGCTGGTTTCGGCCCAATCCCACAGGCCAGGCCAAGGGACCCCACTTGTGCATTGGTATTTTGTGGAAGAGCCACACTGAAGGGGCCAAAGAGCCACATGTGGCTCGTGAGCCACGGTTTGCCGACCACGGCTCTAGTTGAAATGTAAATGATGAATTAAGACAGAGAAGCATCGATCAGATGCTCAAACCTCAGAGGGATGGTAGGGGAGGGTCATGCTCAAACCTCAGAGGGACGGTAGGGGAGGGTGGGGGTCAGGGAGAGAGATCAACCAAAGGACATGTATGCATGCATATAAGCATAACCAATGGACACAGACACCAAGGGGTGAGGGCATGAGCAAGGGGGAGGGCAACGGGGGGATAAGGACACATACGTAATACCTTAATCAATAAAAAAAGAATGAATTAATGCTGCAATACCGTATAGTGTGCCATGTTCCCATTGCTTTATCAAATGAAAAGCAAGTTGTTATTTATGATGATGGTGTTGATGGTTGATGATGGTGGTGGGAATAATAATGATGTTGACGGTGTTGTTAATGGTGATGAATGTGGTGGTGAAAAGAGACTGAAAACCAGCTTAAAATGCATTATTTCTCTTAAAGGCAAAAATTGGACTCCGGACTTTGACAGAGTTGAACTATGGTTCTTTAATTCGTTGTTATTGTTCCATTAAAACTTCACTAAAATGAGGGGTTTTTTATTCTAGGAATTTAAAAAAATTTAGCTACTGAAATAATTATGTGAAGTCTATCACATCCTTACTTAAACTAATCATGCAAAGGCTTAATCATTCTGACCATCTTTATTCAGCTATTATTTGGTGGAAATCCAGTTTTGCTTCCCTGTTTGTCTACATCCTGTCTGATTTTCTTATCATCAGCAGGAATATTCTTCCCAGGGCAATGGTAAATTTCTCACCTTCTGTAGGGTGATGTCATCCCATCTGTATGTTGCACACAGACTTATTTCGTGACCCTGAGCAACACCCTATATCCAGGCTTTATTTGAGAAACGACCTCTTAGCTCTCTGCATCCTGGTTTGGGAAACTGACATTTATTTTCACTTTGATATCTGAACTACAGAGCATACCAGTGGGATTCTTGCTGGGAGAGATGCCAGGTCAGTTCTGGCAGACGCCATTGGAAGGCACCACATTTAGACAAAAATCCCTAGAGCTGCTGAATCTTTGCAGCGATCCTATATCAAGACCTGAGAAACATTTCATTTTCGGAAGCTGGGGCTGAATAAGCGTGGGTATTCCGTAAATTCCGAAGAGAAGGAAGTCTTCATTTTCCCCCTCAGCCCCTGAAGCTTGTCTGCAACACCCCCACGGCCTGTGCAGTCCAGCATTTCAGAATTGATGGACTCCAGATGGAATTCCAATTTGAACTGACTGGCCATGGCCAGCCTGCCCTTGACCTCACACATTTCTCCAGCCCTATGTTGACCAAGAAGAATCTATGGAATAATGAGACTATCAACCAAGTCCACAGGCCAGAACAACCCTTAGAACATTAACTTCAACGACCATTATTTCAAAAACACAATGTAAACAGGGAAAAGGGGCGGGGGGCAGTTGTAAGCTGCTAGCAATTAGGCAGTAATTAGGTTTGTTCAGTTGTGCAGCTGCCTAGCCTAGCAGTACCACTGTATCTCTTTCAAATGCATAGGGATTCCACAGACCAAATGTTTCTCAGTGAAATTCAGCCACAATTTGCAGACTAATTTATAGTGAAGATATGTCATAACTATATCCAGATCTAACTGACTAACTGAATTTTTCAAATTCCTTTATAGTAAAAACCCATTTTAAATGGGAAGCTGACACCATGCATATCTGTTTGGCTTACCAGTGTATCCCAAATAAGTTAGCACAGAGCTTGGAACTTAATAATTGTGCAAAAAAATAATATGTTATTTATTGATTTTTGTTGATACTCATGACCACTATTTCAAACATTGCGAAAATGAATTTCCTTTTATTTATCTTATTGAGTAGCGGATATTTACATTAAAAAATTATTGAATATTTTTTGATGGTCCCTTCTTTGAAAATTAAGTCTTAGTAGTAATATAGATGTAAATGTGTCATTGATTAGACCAGATAGATCAACATCTCAGCCACCCCAGATAATTTTTGTATCCTTTTTGACAGTAAATTTCTGATTTAATATTTTATTTCCAAAACTCTTTCTGCCATAAAAGTGGAATACAATTGGAACTTTGAATAATTAATATGTTTTAAATAATTAATATGTTCTGTGACTCTATGAGCATGAGGCAAATGATCCTGAGAGGCTGGCAGACATAATAATCTTCAGAGCCAAATTACAGGTTAGGAACGGCCCTGTATTCCATCAACAGTTTTAAGTGTCTGTTATTTACAAGTCACTGCATAACATGCAAGGGATGTTAAATACTGTAGAATATAAGGGAATACGGAACAATATGAAAGACTTAGTCTCTACCTCAACAAATTTATAATCTAATAAATAAAAAAGAAAGAGCCGTTCAAACAAAGCAGTCAGTAGTCAGGATAAGTTGTGGCTCCAAACCTGTGTTCAGAATAAGAAACAGGCCAAAAGACCCCATCTGGGGACTTTAGCTGAAAACAGGTTTATAGTGAAGTTACGGACTAGCAGACAAAAGCCGGTGGTCAGCTGTTGGGGGGAAGGAGCCACAGGGTAACCACTGGAGACACAGAAACGTGACATCGGGGACATATTTTGTTCTCAAAGAGAATTTATTTCTGCTTTCATTACCTGATGGGGATCACCGAGAGGGCACAGTCATCTGCCTGCTGCACCACCGTGGCCGGATGGTGGAGAACATGAGCATCACCAGCTGGTTCATCCTGTCCTTTGAGCACTTATATTCCTTCACTTTGAGGTAAAGGGCCTCCAGAAGCTGGAGGTGGACCCCCTGTGATTTCTAACCACCAGAGAGTCCTGGACATGACAGGCCTCATGGGGCCCTTCCCAAGCACTGTGTGCAGATGGCCCCAAGGGAGCGAGTCTTCATGGGGCCTATGGGCCTGACAATGTACCTCAGGGCGCCTTCTTCATCAACCCGCAGTACTCCAGGACCACTGTGACCGTGATGGGCAAGAGTAGGGTCAGGAAGAACCTCAAAATGTGGGTCTACCCCTAGAGCATGTGGAACAGCAGTGGGGACCTACCACCTTTCAAGAAAGGTGTCTTCTACCTGGCTCTCCAGATCCAGGTGCCCCTCATCCCTGAGGGGTACTCCACCTTCTACAACCCAAGATGAAGCTCTTCGCCCGAGGAACAGTCCAGGCGCAGGTGCTGGATGCCATCCCCACCAGTGGTGGCTGACATTCCCAAGTGCATGGACACCTGCTACCAGGCCATGAGGACCACCTTCTCTCACATGTCCAAGACACCCCAGGAGAACAGGGCCACTGCAGGGCCTGGTGCCCAGTCTGCCCTGCAGTCAAGGCCTGGGGTTACAGGACCTGGCTAGTGAATGGACAGAGGGCCTACACCCCTCCACCTCCCAGATGCCAAATATTACTGTGTCCCACTCCTGCAGCTCCCCTGGCTTTCATTCGAGCTCCTTCCTGTCACTAGCCTTGGATCCAGGCCCCTGATATCTCTCAAAGGAAAGTCAACTAGACCCTCCCCAATCTCTGAGGGCAGGCCTGTGCCCATCCTCATGCCTTCAGGATCCAGGAGTATGTGCAGGCTTTGGGGTTCCAGATGGGCAGAGCTTCTAGGGCTTGGAAAAAATGGCCAGAGGTAAGTCCTTCCACTCTCCTGCCCCAGGCCTGTGGGGTGCAGAGGCAGGCTCCAGGGTCCTGGCCTTGCCTGCACCAGGCGGCTCTCAAGGAGAGGAAGGGCTCTGGGGGTCCAGGACCCCTGTGCATCCTGGGCCTTGGAGAGTCAGAAAGTAGAGTCTGCCCTTTCTGCGGGCCTTGGGGTGCAAGTCTGCTGAAACGGTACTACACTCAGTTGTTCATTACTTTTTATAAATGAACTCTTGGAAGTGCAAAGGGAAGGAAAGTGGAGGAGGTGTAGTGGTGAGAAGTCTGCCAGTTTGCTAACTGAGGAAGCTCCTAAAATCAAGGTAAGTTGGCATTTCATTGTATATGTTTCTTTTTATTTGTAGAACCGCCCAAAGTCACTGTGATGCCCAAGAACCAATCATTCACAGGAGGATCTGAGGTCTCCATCATGTGTTCTGCAACAGGTTACCCCAAACCCAAGGTCGCCTGGACCATGAATGATATGTTTATCGTGGGTTCACACAGGTACTGGGTTTGTATCATGTTTTGTTTTTACTGAGTGAGAAAAGTGAATGAAATTTCTGGACAAAACTAATCTGACCAAGTCCCTATGGTGAAGGGAGGTTTGACCAAAATCCATGCCTTTAGATTTTCTAAATAGGCCAGGAAATGTCAATAAAATAATAAATGATGAATCTATAGAACTTGAGGTCCTGAAGTCTTGAATTTAAAAGCTGGGCTCAAGCGCTTTCCAATACTTTGTGTTCAAACATAACACCGCGACACTTGGTTTGCCTTGAATATTTGAAATGAGTGTGGTCCTGGGATTTAACAGGAGAGAGTGGAGGCAAAGGACAGAACAGTAGCTCCAGTTGAAGTGTGTGCAGACATCCTTGGTAATCCCTGTTCACTTTTGCCATACTCCATTGAAATATTTTTTTTCCTACTGGATGCTTTTAAAAGACATTGAATCCTCTCATGCTCCAAGAGTGTAATGAGCATGTGGAACATAAACAGTGACATTTCCAGCTATTGGGCTTCTGTTACTCTGGGTTTGGCATGAGGAGCAGGGCTCAGGTGTGAGCCAGATTCTATTCCTAGACTCATCAGTGACTCACTGTGTGACACAAAGCCTTGCATCTCCCATGTTTTTATTTTAAGGAACCATTTAGCATAGTGGTTCACAGAGAACATGATTTCTGGGTGCAAATTCCACGTCCTTCATTTACTAAGCCTAACTTTGGGTGAGTTATGGAACCTCTTTGCTCATCTGTAAAACAGAGATAATAATAGTATCTAACTCATTGGGTTGTTTGAAGATGCAAACCATTAATACATGTACAGCTCCTAGAGCAATCCCTGGCTCACAGAAGTACTGGATATATAGGATCTATTATTATTAATTATTAATATTACTCTTCTGCTTGTAAAATGATAATGCTAATCATTTCTGCAGTCAGTAGAAAAATATAACTCTAAAATATTTGAAGATATTTTGAAGAAAGATGCCTTGAGACAGTTATTAGGGTATTTTCTATTTTATTTTCTTTTTGTCCACAGGTATAGGATGACCTCAGAAGGTACCTTATTTATCAGAAATGCAGTTCCCAAAGATGCAGGGATCTATGGTTGTCTGGCAAGTAATTCAGCAGGAACAGATAAACAGACTTCTACCCTCAGATACATTGGCAAGTATAATCAGTTTAAAGGGCAATGAAAATAGGATGGATGTCATGTTAAGCAAGGTAAAAGTACTTTGCTGAAAATTAAGAATAGGAATGAGTTATGCCTAGTCTTTTAATTTATTATTCATTCTCACACAATGATGAAAGCAAACATTGTAACGAATTTAAGTTAAAAGTCAGGGAGTGAATAGCTTCATTAGTCAGCAGAATTATCAAGGAAGCTTCCAGAGTGTGGAAGAGTTCCAGATTACCCAGAGCTCTGTCCTTCCATGGTCCACCTGGTCTCTGTAGTATTTCACTTGCTAATTAATCAATCCAATATATTTCCTAGTTTACCTCAACTTCTATTTTTTTAAAATATATTTTTATTGATTTTTTACAGAGAGGAAGGGAGAGGGATAGAGGGTTAGAAACATCGATGAGAGAGAAACATCGATCAGCTGCCTCCTGCACACCTCTTACTGGGGATGTGCCCGCAACCAAGGTACATGCCCTTGATCGGAATCGAACCTGGGACCTTTCAGTCCGAAGGCCGACGCTCTATCCACTGAGTCAAACCAGTTAGGGCTCAACTTCTATTTTATATTTCCCACTTGCGTTCAAAACTGTTTCTAACATTTCTGTCACAAGTAAATGTTTATACCATTTATGTTATTTATCTTGTCTGGATGTTATTTTCAATTTTCATCTTCAGCTTTCCCCTCCAAACTCAAATATTTATTGAAGATGCACTTCATGACAATTATTCTATAATATAACATTCCACAATGTAATAGAAGAAAATATATTCTAATATATATATAATGTAATCTAATATATGATGTAATCTAATATTCTAATATATATGTTACACATTCCAGTAATATATACTATGTAATAGAATATTTTTTAATTTGGTCTTCCTTAAATAAACAAAGGACAATGGCATACATGTTCAATGTTAGTTTGTAAACTGAATAATTAATGGCTAGCGATCCTCCTTTTCATTCATTCTTATTTGCCATTCATAATAAGGTAGTGAAACAGGCAGTGGAGAGGAAGGGTGTAAAAGATCCATAGTAAACATTGAGAGTTATAGTTGGTGTGTATAGATGAGGGAGGTAACAAAAGTGGCATAAATATTGGGCTGAGAGCTGGGAAAGAAGCGGTCTCGTTTCTAGAAATGGGCAAGGCACATGGCAAATAAGTGGAGAAGGAAGAGGGCTCAGATTTAGAGATCATTTAAAATGTTCCCAGAACACCCAGATGGAGAGGGAACAGACCGCTGGGAATGCAGAAAGGAGGTTGAAACAGATTCTTCATTGCAGAAACAAATTTTGGTTCATTTTCAAAGAAGCCAAACTATTGGACCCATTTATTTAACTTATCACCCGGATATGTAAAATGCGGTGCTGGAGAATATGGAGTATAAAATTTTTAAATGCATGTTACCCAGAGTCCTTACTTTTCAAGAGCTTGCGTAATGGGAGTGGATACACTTAAAGAAATAGAATCAGGCAGTCAGTCAGCTAAGTCCACAGTGGAAGTTAGGCAGAACAGAAGACTAATTTCTACTGGGGAATTTGCAAAGACTTCTCAAAAGACACAGGATTAAAGCTCAGTCTGGAAGAATGAGTGGGATTTAGAGTTGTGACAAGGGACATTTCAGGCAGAGGAAACAGCTTTAGCAAAAGCAGGAAGATAGAGAGTAGGGTGTGGTCTGGACTGCCCATGTAGGTCCATACCTTGTGATAAGTAAAGGACTGTCCTGGAGGGTAAAGCTATGGCTGGTTATGATTTTTGAAAACCAAACTAGGGAATTATGAAAACCTGAAGGTTCTCTAATAGAGGAGAAATGTGATTTTTGAGAAGCTATCTCTTGGCTTTGTTTAAACAAATCGCAATGGATGTTAGAAAGATCTAAAATGTCCAGTTAAGAGGAAAATGTGTGAGTGAACCTAAGCATCAGGCAAAGGGAAGAAGCAAGCATCAAAGAGAACAACAGAGTCAGAACTGGGAGAGTACTCTTTATAGATGCAAATTTTAACCTTGGCCTACAACTATCTCTCTGTCATTAAACACGAATATCCTTTAAATCACACAGAAATGTTATAACAAATTCACTTGCAGTTATATTATCCTCAAGTCCTAGTGTAGCCAGCTCAGTATTACCATCATCGCTCCTTTGCTGTATTTCTATTACTATTATCCTTCTTTCTGCTCCTTTAGTATTATTTCTATAAGATGTATTCAGCTTTCCAAACTTTTTCTTTCCTTATATACCTCTTTTTTTTCATAAAGACTATTCATTTTCTAAATTTTTTGGACTCTGTTTTATCAGAATTGTTTTTGCCTGGTATTCTCTTTTGGCTTGATCTTTTCAACACACACACATCTATGTGCATATATATGCTTCTAAGAGTTTCTTTCTGTTTATAAACACTGAAATAGCCACAAGCCCGTAAGTCATGGTAGACGTTTGCATTGGTTCCTTTCGTAAACATGGACAAGGTGCGCATGGCTTTGTGTAGACATTAACTCTTTGCGTGTTTTTTGTTTTCAGAAGCCCCCAAGCTGATCGTAGTTCAGAGCGAGCTCTTGGTTGCCCTGGGGGACACAACGGTGATGGAATGTAAAACCTCCGGGGTCCCTCCGCCCCAAGTGAAATGGTTCAAAGGTACATTTTCTTCAGTATGTTCATGTCTGGACGTAGTTTTGTTTTCTCTCTTTTTAAAAAAAAAAAATGATTTGTTAGACGTTTGTTTTTGTGTGTGACTTAGCAGCCCCGCCAAATGTGTTTATGATCACACCGGAGACAATCGTTTGAAATTCTGAACTTGGAACTTCAGGATTTGACATCTGGTGTGGATTACAGGACCCAGCGCAGCAAGCAGGGAAAGTTCCCCTGTGCTAATCCAGCTGAACATTCTCCGTGTCAGTTTAGGATTGTTTCCTGTAGAAAAAGTGTCCAAAAGGACCCAGCTAACGTTTAAAATAGCTTCACTGAGTTCAGTCCGCTTTCCTTAGAGACAGTGGCTCTCCCCATGAGAAGGTTTTCTAGGTCCTCAAGGACACTTTCTATAAAGTGCTCAAGTAAGCACACGTTGACGCTGAACACTGAATGACACTGGCCATTGAACTTACGTCAAGTATAGGAATCGTCTGCTTATATTTGTAACATAGAGATTACACCCCTGTGATTCTGTAATAAAATAGCAGTCATGTGCTGCTTGCCCTTAGTGGGAATACACGTGGGCCCCGGTCCAGGCTCAGATGCTGACAGAGTGTATCTGTGTAAAACATTCTGCTTCTGTTTCTGTCTCAGTTCTTCCAATTCATGAGAAAGAAAAATTCCCACAAACACCCTAACAGGGAGGTTGCTAGGATTATTCAGATACTGTTTTCAAAATACTTTTTAATCTTCAGATGAAAAATGCTAAATAGTACAAAGCACTATTGTTATGATTCTGTTTGTTAAATCACAGACATTTCCATAGCAACAGGTTGATGTCATAATCACAGAATTAATAATTCACCTCGGGTTCAAATGCTTGGGGAACATGAGGTGGAAAAGGAAGGCTTTGTGTCGCAAACAAACACTTTTAAACAACACAAGTCAAAAACAGGGAGGGAAACTGGGAGATGATACCATTTTCATGGTTTTCCATGTTAAACGATTTTTAGTCTTTATGTGTTCTCTGATAAGGAAGCATTTCTGGATTTGTTTCTTAGGTTAATTTCCGTTAATATGAACTAATTTTACTTATTTAAAATACTTAAACCTTTGAATTATAAAGGAATTAGAAATCAATTTCAAGTTTACATCATAATTAAATGGATACAAAATATGTGTTATGGAGGCAGTACTTCTTTTTTATATGTCAGTTAGTAATGTATAATAAAATAAAAAATTTAAAGGGTAATGGAGCCTGCTGATTTCCCTGCCCGTAGATAGCAGTCACGAAGAAAGTCGTTTATTCTCCCAAACTGAGGCAACTTTCCTGTATAACTTACTCTTCGTGTCAGCCTGGGTCCCACAAATGGTTTGGAAACTAAAGGAGGACTTAGGGAGCCTTGCAGCTACCACATGGAAGATTCTAGAGTTGACTACCTATCAGTTTCTTCTCTCAGTCATAGATGTTGGAGCTTAATGGGCCCAGAAATAATATCCCATTGCTCTAAGTTATGAACTAGAAGATGTGCATTAGATGCTGACAGACCATAGTGGAGGGCCAGTGTTCATGGACAACATGCAGAGTGGCCCTGCAGCCCAGGCTCGGCCAACTTACTTTAATGCTTACTCATAAGCACAGTCTGTTCATCAGGAGCAAAGCTAGAGACCAGGCTCTACTCCATGCAGACTGCTCCAAAGAGAAAGGGGGAGGAGGCAACTGGACCTTCCTCTCACCTCTGCAGGGGAAGCTTAGGAAAATCCTACCTGATGGAAACCCCAGGGGTGAAGAAGGGTTATCACCCTAATCAGAAGAATACGTTTTCTTCGTACCTTCTTTTCAGGCAATTCTGGTTGAACAGAGTTGGTGGTTGGGTTATTTGTTTAGTTAGTTAGTTATTATAAGAACACAACATGAGATCTACCTTCTTAATACATTTGTAAGTGTACAATACAGTATTGTTAACTACAGGCACTGTGTCTAGAACTTACTCATCTTGTCTAATTGAAACTTTACACCCATTTTCCCTGCCCACACCCAGCCCCCGGCAGCCACCATTTATTAATAAATTGTATTCCATTCAGACCCTCAGAGAAATGGAATTTCATAAGTACAAATGGCCAGCAAAACTTTAGATTTTTCATGTTTAGAAATGAGCAACATAAAGTGGGTTCAAAGGAGAATTGGGGACACTGTTACAATGTTATATAAAGGATATCTCTGCTAAAATCAGTGGTTCTTAAAGTCGAGTTGGTCACAAATCCCTGCAGATTCCCCACAGTCCTTTGCAGGGAATCCACAAGATCAAAATTATTTTCCTAGTAATACTCAGATGTTGTCTTTTTCACACTTGTTGTCTCAAGATTTATAGTAGAGTTTTGGGGGGAATTTGTGACATGTGACATCCAGTAAAGTGAATGCAGAAGCAAATTTGAACACTCAGCTCCTTTTTTAATAAAATAGATTATTCTAGAGATTTGCAAAAAGGTGAAAGAATGCCACTTTTCTCATGAAATTTCTCTTGTTTGGGGAAGTACAATTATTTTTTCATAAAATACGGTCATTATATCAAAATGCCATGCGTTTGTCATTATAAAATATATTCATATACTTAAAATTTTTCTCGTTTCATTTTCTAAGATGCTAAATACAAGTAAATATAATAAAGTGCAAGTAAATATTTTTTAAATGCTTTGAAATACCCAATAATTTTTAAGACAAACATGGAAACAAACATTTTTGAGAACCACTTAATTTCCATAAACTATTTTAAAAGATGTTATATTAAGAATAATGATCTCTCTATTAGTCTTTACATCACAGAGGCCAGATTTAAATTTTAAATACAGCAAAGAGACCCCTCCCCAATATTAATGTGAAATCCTAGAAAATTTATATGTTACTATGTATGACATTCTGAACTATTAAACATATTAAAGTTTTGTATTTCTCTATGGCTCCTCAATAATTTGGTGACTAATTTTTCAGTAGAAATCAAGAAAGGAGAGATTCTTAAAATGTGATCAAACTGCAAACTTGATTAACCAATGTTTTCTACTTGGTATTTTGTTTCATTACTGCTATTCTTCAAAGAATGTTATTTTGAAAAGGAAAAAAAAAAAAGGAGATTAGCGAAAAGGTCTTTATTTCATCCTGTAATGTTCTCTGACATATACAGAAGAAATAAGGGAGAAGTAAATTCCAAAAATCTAAATGCATTTTAGCTTCAAAGAATGTTATTTTGAAAAGGAAAAAAAAAAAAAGGAGATTAGCGAAAAGGTCTTTATTTCATCCTGTAATGTTCTCTGACATATACAGAAGAAATAAGGGAGAAGTAAATTCCAAAAATCTAAATGCATTTTAGTCCAAATATTTTAATTCCTGTTGAACAGCTAGGTCACATTGCATCCTCCCTTAGTGGGAAGAAAGTTTATGTCAACATCATCTGCTTTTATTTATGAAAATTTCCCAAAGGCACATAGACAAGCCTTTAGTTGCTTCTCTTTCTCGCCTGGTATGTAGTAGCAAGCTTAAAGGGATGACTGGGGTTTTAAATATTGGAATGCTGAAAATGCTTCATTTTTGGCATTGGCGGTTGCTAATGTAATTTTTTTGTGTTTTTAAATTTATGGCTGCTTTGACCTCTTCTCCTCCCAAAATTAAAAAAACAAAAAGAGAATTGTCTGTTTGTTGCCCTGAATCTGTTGATTGCAGTTTTTTTTGATAATGTCCCAGAGAATGGCTAGTTGGGGGGTTTTCTTTGCCCATTAGAAGCTAAGGGAGTTACTTCTATGGGCCTCAGGCCCAGGGCACATGGCTAGGCTACTGTGTGACATGTTGGAAAATATCTTTTCAGACAGCTGGGCATGTTATAAAACCCAAAGAGCAATGGCCTTAAAATCCCCTGGATGTTTTCAGTACTTCCACAAAGAGTTTGATATGACCCTTTACAAAAACAAATTAAATATATAAACACTAAGCTGGCATTAAATACCCAGTACTGGGCACTTTTTAATGATATTGGTCATTCTGGTTAATTACTTTTTTAAGAGAGGAGGCAGCCTGGAGAAGGGGAAGCAAAATGAGGGGTTAACCTACCTTATAGATTTGTTGAGGCATTGCCTGCCTTCAAACAGGAAGGGTTCTAGGGGACTTGAGGTGTTGCAGGGACACAGCACATACAGGTAACTCAGACATAAAAAAGCTTTCCTGAGTCATCCTATCCTCACACTGAAGTCAAACTCAGTATGTAGTACCATCCCCCATACATGGATCCTCTGCCTGCTTCTTCCAAAAGCCCCATAACTCCAACTTAAAGGACTTTGCTGAATAATACAGATTTAGCAGAGGTGTCCTGGGAGATTGATATGACAGTACCTCTCTTTGGCCACTGTCAGAAGTTTCTCATCCATTCTTCTACCAACAAGCTCCTCTCTACTAACTCTCAGAATCCTCTCAGGCAGCTTACCCAAAATCTGACTAGTAGCATTTATCAAACCAAAACCTGGTCATTAACCAAACTAAGAACACCTATGGCTAACTGAACTTTCCTGGGTAACAGAAATTCATCCTGCCGAATAGATGGTAGAAATCTTTTTTCCACCTTCATGTTCCCATCCCTCATGCCCTTCTTACTTAACACAGCCATGTGACAGCCGGCATCCTTTCCAAGTCCCCCAATGTAGCTTCAAAGAGTTTGTTCTTATTTAGATACATATGCAGTAGGAAATACTTATACATAATTCATGCAGGACCAGATTTTTGGCCATAGGTTAGCTCATAGAATTATACAGACTAATCAGCTCAGTGCCAAGAAACACTTCATTCTTTCATTGCAAAAACATGGTTTAAGTGTCTACATTGTGCCAGACACTTGTATTTAAAAACTTTACATTCTGTTTTCTTTAGAAGTTTTGAAATCAAACTAATAGAAAACTATGTAAATATGTTAGTGTTTAATGCTCTCCCTTTGTTTTGACTTAGGGGATCTTGAGCTGAGGCCCTCAACTTTTCTCATTATTGATCCTCTCGTGGGACTTTTGAAGATTCCAGAAACTCAGGATCTCGATGCTGGTGATTACACATGTGTAGCTGTCAACGAAGCTGGAAGAGCAACTGGCAAGATAACTCTGGATGTTGGCTGTAAGCATCCCTGCTCTAATAAACAAACTTGTTTTGAAATTGATCTGCTATTTTTTCCCTGTGCCCATAACTTTGAAACAATTGGCTGGAAATACTTTTCAGAAAGGCAATATTAGAGTTAGCACTTAAGGTTATTAAAATAATAATGGTAATTAGAGTTTACCAAGTGTTTTCTAGGGGCCATGCATTGTGCTAAGAACTTATATAGCTTATCTCCATAAACACTCATAACAATTTTAAGGGGAAGATACTTTAATTATCTTCATATATAAATAAGGAAATGGAGGCGTTAGTCGGCTATGCAACTTGACTAAGGTCACAGAGATAATGTGTGCACACAGACATATCTATCAGGGAGAGCCTGAATGATTGAACCCAGGTTGTCTGACTTCAGAGACTATAGGATTCCTTGGTATATCAACTCCTGCCAAATATTTTCCAATCCAGAATCATTCATTCTGACACCAAATTCCTAAGTAATAACATCTGGAGGCCATAAATTAGACTTTGGCCCTAGACATAATTTGGAGATGTTGATGACAGCAAAGGTAGCAGATGGTGCATTTACCTTTTTAAAAAATCCACTAGCAATGACTCCTCAGTGTATAAAGTAAAGTACTAACTGCACATAAATGTCAATCACAATGTGAAGGATACAGCATGTGCATGACAAGTATGGTCAGATTACTCAAGAAGGTCATTCTCCCTCCTTTGTCTCTCCATCCACATTTCTTGGCGGGCGGGGGTGGGGGGGTGGGGGGAAGTTCTACACAGTGTGGTAACACTTGAAAGAAAACAGAGCTTGCTTTGTATGCAAAAGAATGTGGCGGCTTCATTTTAACAGATAATTCAAATGTAGACTTATAAAATATGACATTCATTAAGTTGTACTTTCATTCATGTATCAGGATTTTCATGCCAAAGCTATTTTTGTTTGTTTGTTTGTTTTTGCAAAAGTTAGGAACTATAAAGAAAATGCATTTTTAGGATAAAATAAACATAAAGCATTTTAGTTATACTAGCTTAAGTCTTTAAGTGAAAATCATGGCCCGCTAAGCTTAATATTTTGTTTCATATAAACCAAATTGTTCCTCTTGGGATCTTTTATGGTCCCCTTGTCCCTAGGCTGTCTGGTGAACACTGTCTTCTTGGTGCTTATGCCCTTGGAGTAGAATCCACAGAGCTGGGAATGGCCACAAAGACCATGTGGGCTCTGCCTAGCCCAGTGGTCGGCAAACTCATTAGTCAACAGAGCCAAATATCAGCATTACAACGATTGATATTTTTTTTGAGAGCCAAATTTTTTAAACTTAAACTATATAGGTAGGTACATTGTTATTAACTTAATTAGGGTATTCCTAAGCTGGCCTTTGCTAAAGCTAGAACGTATCTGATTGAGGTACGTTCGCTGAGGTTAACGCCTTCCAACTCTCCCATCCACACTCGTCTTGTATACTTGTTTCGTCTATCTCCTTTCGTTCATCCTCTCTATATGTCCATCCCCCACTTCTTCTAACACCACTTCTTCAAAATAGACTCGCCCAGGCCGAAAACCGACTTCTGCGCATGGGCCACGAAGTTTCAATCGCACTGTACATGCGCACCTGCACGTGGTATTTTGTGGAAGAGCCACACTCAGGGGGCCAAAGAGCCCCATGTGGCTCGCGAGCCGCAGTTTGCCGACCACTGGCCTAGGGCATAGCAAGATGTGATGGAGCCATGACGAAACTCTATGGTTATGAAGAGAAGTGCCTTGCAAATAAGATCGGAATCTCTGGGTGGAGGGTATTAAATCCACTGGCAGAGTGTAAAACACAAGTAATGCTCTTAGAAATGTCAAGTCCAGCCCTGGCCGGTGTGTCTCAGTTGGTTGTGCTGTCGTTCTGTGCACCAAAGGTTGCTGGTTCTATTCCCTTCAGGATCAGGGCACATGCCCAGGTTGCCAGCTCGATTCCCAGTAGGGGGCATGCAAGATTGATGTGCCTCTCTCTCTAAAAATCAATAAAAATATATTTAAAAAAATAAATGTAAGGTCCAAATGAGGAAGGTCACTAGGTACAGAATTCTTGTTTTCAAGAGATCTACTAAGTACATTTCAATGCTCTACATGTTCTAGTTCTATTTCTCTCTTCTCCTGGCAGACAACATTCTTTTAGAGTTAACTAGCTCTAGAGGAAGAAGGAAAGAGCCTCAGTAATTTTCCCAGCAAAAAAGGGAAGGACCCGCTCATCCTCCTCCAAGATAGAAAATTAAATATCTAACACATGTTACTTTGCTTACCTACTTCCTTCTTGATAATCTTTTTAGCTTCTGGACTTCCCCAGGTTCTCTCTTCTGGGTAGCGATAAACCGTATAAGGATCAGGGCTGTCTGCTGGAGCGACTTGTGTTGGATTAGAAAACATCCTAAGGAATGTTTTGTATGTATCCTTTATTCCTTAAACTGAATTTTTTTTAATCTTCACTCATATTCAAGATGCCCCTTTCTAAGTCAGTGGCTTTCTCAACTATTATTTCATCAACTGTTCCGATGAAACCACTAACATAAACTCAATTATTTACTTACTGTAACCTTAATTATTGTTAAAATTGTCAAGTAATATTAAAGTCAGCCCCTCATGTTTCTGTCATGCCTGAACTGTTTCCTCATTCACCATTGAAGTCCTGATTGTTCTGGCTTACACAGTTTGATTATCCACATAAAACTACTGTTCCGTATCCTAGGAGATACAGGATGTTTCTGTCAAGATCTGGTGCAAATTACAGTCACGGTGGCGGTTGTGGTTAGCACTATTAGAGTTAAAAGCAAACAAACAACAAAAACAACAGCAAAATTTCTCCAGAATGTTATATCGTGGCTAAGAGAATGGACTCTGGAAACTGGATTTCTGTCTGGCATTTAGTAGTACCTACCTGATGGGTTGGTTGTAAAGATGAAATGAGACATCATTTCCCATGTGCATCTAGCATATCAGTGGTTACTGCTGTTCTTTGAAGCTGCTTAATGGGACATAGAGCAATAGGTGAATATTAACTTCATAACCTGAGTGGTCATTTGGATTCTTTGAGTCTTGGAAAATATTAAAGAAATGCATATATAACAGTGGCATAGTATTTAAGATTAAACATTGGGCTTTTAATATGAAAGTCATTGTTTTCACTAATTTTTTTTGAAGTCTTGAGACAAGTTAAGTACTAATATTATTAGTGCATAAAATTATTCATTTGAGTTCCAAAACGATTGGGCATAGAGCTCAGTAGCTTATGACTTAAGAAGAAAAACATGCTTTTATCCATGTCATGTAATTGTGTTTTCAGATTGTCTTTGTGGGCCTATTACTGCACATCAATTATACGACATCAACAATTTTTTACTTTATATTATTTTAAAAAGACTGTTTAATATTATTCTTAAGTTCTAGCTTATTGTAGTGAGTCTCCTTTTTTGTATTTCTCATTATATGGCTTTAAGTTGTGGACATTTCAGGTCAACGGGGAAAGTTACCAGTGCTTTTCATGCGTTTGAAAGAGAGGTAGTGGATTGTGAAGTCGTTTGGAAGAAAAGAAGATTGGCCACATCAAACACAAAGCTGGCCTGGCAGTGATTTCATTTGCAGCATTCCACACCACACAGGGTTTGCATCGTAGACTGTGGTTTCATTTTTTGTGGTTTGGTAGAAACAAAACAGTGTGTTCAGCCATGTTAGGCAAGAAAAATCTCTGTTTGACTAATAATGACGCAAGAGTTGCCATAGCGGAGATTAATTATCGCTGAAGGAACCAGAATCACTTTAAGGAATAAGTTTTAGAGCAAGATGGTCAATTTGTCTGTAACTTCTATATTTTCACAATAATGTGTGCACACAGATATCTATCAGTAGGTGACAAAGCTCTACGTGCATCAACCCTGAGCAATTGTCAAGGTATCTATACACAAATATTTCAGGGACCACAGAGGATTCAATATAATCCTGCCAGACTCTATATGCCGTAGCCAAAGTCGAAATTAACAATAGATACATTAAACTCCACAACTATGATTTCATAAATGAACTCTACAATATTTATGACCAAAGGTCATTACTATTTGGGTGTAACTACTTGCTAAATGATTAATAAACATTCTCTCTTTTAACAACCTGGGATAAGAAATGCTACTCTCCCCTTTTGTTTATGGAGAAATTTAGACTGGGGGAGGTAAAGTCATTTTCCAAGTTTACAGACTAAAAAGTAGTGGAACTGCCATTTGAAACCACCGAGTGGGCTGTAACTTCTCTAAGCTGCGCAGCCTCCTCGGAGCAAGTCCAGTATTTGTAGTACAATCACTTCTGCTCCCTTTCCCCTGTTTCTTAATCTGTTTCCCATCCACCCAAAGTTATTCACTTGGAGTCCAAATTGGCCACACTCAGGAGTAGGAAGTATTTAGGCGGCTTCTTGGCCTGAGGTTGGAGTTGTTTAATTTTTGAGCTTCACTTGTCACTGATGCTGTGTTGGCTGCTTACCTGGTTAGCGCCTGGTTCTCTCATTTGCCTTGTTTTCTGCTACCGGTATGTTATTCCCTGACCTAGTGCTTGTCTTGTACCTGACACTGTTTCCGAAGCTGCTTCTCCCCAGATGACTTCTCCTGTCTTAATTGAGTTTTATGGGCACAGCTTGAGCTCCACTTACGCATTTATATTCCAGTTTGTTTTGGCTTTCTTAGTTCTGAAAATTCTAATTTGTCTCCATTTCCACTGATGGCTCTGTTCTCTTGTGTCAGGCAAGCTTGATTTCCTCCCAAGGACTTGGTTGATCCCAGGCTTTTGCATATCTTTTTGTTCTTCTGGAATTTGTTTTCCATCCCATCTCCACATTCAGCTACGCCCACTCTGAGCCTAACACATCCTGAGACTTTTACATTTAATCTCTGTTTTTCAGAAAAGCAACTACCTCTAGAATAATTGACTGCTATCACTCCAGAGAAAAGTAATTAGGCCTTATACACCTAGAATAAGCAAACAATGAGTTAATTTAGAAACTATTTTTAAAATATTTTTATTTTGCCTATTCTTTTTATAAACCAAATTCCCATGTAGATGGATTAAGAAAAGTCTAGCCTGGTCAGTGTGGCTCAGTGGTTGAGTGTTGATCCATGAACCAGAAGGTCAAGGTTCCATTCCTGGTCAGACCTTGACCTTCTGGTTCATGGATCAACACATGCTTGGGTTGCGGAATCGACTCCCAGTAAGGGGTGTGCAGGAAGCAACAGATCAATGATTCTCTCTCATCATTGATGTTTCTATCTCTCCCTCTCCCTTCCTCTCTTAAATCAATTTAAAAAACCATATTAAAAAAATTTAAACAGATACACTGCTGCTAATTTTTAAAAACACATTACTCAACTGTGGTATTTAACTTAATTTTATTTTCTTTAGGTTCTGTGAACAAATAGGGTTTCTGAAATTGTCATTTTTCTTGAGAAATGCAAGTTAAAATGCACTGGATCAAGGTTGTTATTATCATCATATACACATACACAAACACATAATTCTTGTTAAAGTGTTTTAATATTGTTTGAATCATTCACAAAGACCTGGCGGCCATATATAATGCACATAGTTCTGTGTTAGTTGCTATGAAAGATAAAAATAGGGTTGCAAAAATAAACCCTGAAGGGGAAATCAAATGTATAATCTAATAAAAGGATGAATATGGCCATTGCCATGAGTGGTACAGAATGAGTTCTCTAAAACCTCAAGAGGGAAGAATTATATTCATTTGGATGGTAAGAGATGGCACTGAGGAGGGGCCTTTTGGACTGGATTAAAGAACTGTCAATATTTCAAGAGCCAAGATCAAAGGCAGACATTGCATTTGAAAGGGATGGCAAGTAACACAGGCACCCCTATGAGAAAGGTCAGTCCTTGTTTGGAGAAGAGTGAAGAGTTCTGATTGTCCAGAGAATAGGATTTGTGTAGGAACCTTATGGGAGATGAGGCTGCAAATTTAGAGAAGGTTCTTTATCCCAGGCCAATAAAGAATTAGTGCTGCTCGGAAGACAAACGTACATCCCAGTCCCAGACTTCCCTTTGGGAAGGAAAGAGGTGATGTGATCTCTGTACCTTTTTTATTTTAATTAGCCTGCTAAACAGCTTACTAGTAACTATGAGCAATTTTAAGAACCCATAGAAAAGGAGAGGCCGATAGCATGACAAAGAATTTCAACTCTGAAGTCGGATCAACCTGGTTTTCAATCCTAGCTCCAGTGTTCGACTCCATCTGACTCTTAGCAAATTAACTGTCTGTGTCTCAGTTTCTTCATCTATAAATAAGAATAAGAGTACCTAGCTCATATATTGTGAAGATTAAATGAGATAATTAATGGACATCACTCAACACCCATCCCTGGCCCTGTAAGTGAAAGTTATTGTAATTCCTAATGAATATTTAACCTTGACGTTATAAAGGAGAGGTACCTCTTAGAGTCCTACATGATCAGGTTTCATGAGTTACCTCCAATAGTATCACAGTATCGTATATATTTCTCCTTGCCTGGTGTTTCAAACATCATTGCTCATAGTTCTGGAGGACATACTGAGAGCCTCAACTATTCAGGCTTAGCATCCTTACTATATTACATTCTGGTGTTTTCCAAGGTGTGCCTGACATGTTTCCAATTCTCCCTTCAGGCTTATGTGGTTACCTGAGTTATGTAGATAATTATAGCCTTCTTATCTATACTTTTATAATTTCTGAGTCATCTCTTAACTCTTAAATTTTAAGCACTCTTTACTTTATCAAATACTATGATCAGTTACTTTAATTTGTATTATTAATTCTCAAGCTTAAATGTCTTTAACCCAAAAATGTGAAAAAAAAATAGTTGAAAAGAAAGAATGTGACATAGAATGGATATGATTTGGGATTAAATCCTGTTAGCTTGTTATATAATGATCTGTTGAAGAATGAACTCTGCTATAAATTAAGTTCACTAAAAGGAGTCAGAAATAATTTTGACTTAAATTCTCACTCTTCATCATCACTTTAAATAGGTAGTTGAAGTTCTTGGGGCCTTTTCATTTATAGAGGAAAAAGAAACATCTGCTATTTCAATAGCAGACAGGAATATTAAAATGGTAACTTCATAACTTATGAACAGTGGTTTGATTCACATTCACTGTGTTGACAGTTTAATAATTAAATTTTTATATTTAATGTGCCTGCGTACTATCCCAATGACCTTTGTTGTTGTTGTTGTTCTAAATATCTTCTAGCACCTCCAGTTTTCATACAAGAACCGGCTGACGTGTCTATGGAAATCGGTTCAAATGTGACTTTACCTTGCTATGTCCAGGGCTATCCAGCACCAAAGGTTAAGTGGCGAAGATTAGACAACATGCCGATCTTCTCAAGACCCCTTTCAGTGAGTTCCATCAGCCAACTAAGAACAGGAGCTCTCTTTATTTCAAGTAGGTTAAAGGAAATATATTTTTATTCAAGTATGTACATACAGATTATATATTCATGTTCTATGCATAGGTGTTGCTAAGTTTAAAATAGTGAATTAATCTTGCCAACCCAATGGTGTTGGTTGCATTTTACTTTAAGCTAGCATTGGACTCTTATATTTGGGAATTGTCATAAATGAATTATATTATTTAAATGTATGTCATATCAGAAAGGCTCAAGAAGCAATCTGACTTCCACATAACTTGTTGTTCCCTATTGCAAATAGAGCCACCTGGGTCTCTGGGTGGATAAGTGATCACATTTTATTGACTCCCGGAGCAGCTATTGTAGAGAAAGGTAAAATATTACTGGTAGTTAGTGAATGTTAATTATTTTGGCCAAAAAAATACATAACCACATGCATAGGGATCCTATACCCTATGGAAACTTCTTGATTAAAAGCTATATCTACCTGGAGCAAAAGATTAAAATAAAATGTCAAATACTTCAACATACAAAAGATCTATCTGTAAACTATTAAGCATTCTGATATTTATAAACACTGTGTACTTTCTAAAATAGACTATTTGGATAGTGGTCCCACAGGAGTAACAACATTTAGATGATCAAGTGGTTTTTTAAAAAGTAATTGCATGTTTTGAGTATTTTGTATCAAGCCTCCAATAATTGATTTCCAGGGTTAGTACCAATCTTAAATGTACATTAGCCACTTGAACTTTCAAATACAAGTACAACTGTCTAATTACAAGTGCTTAAGTGTTCTGCTCTGTACTAGGCTCTGTGGTGAAGACAAACCTCAAATATAGGGTCCCTAACCTAGGCATTTTACAATCCACTATCTGAGTGGATGGCCACGGAAGTGCCTACCGAGAGATGCGCACTGGGTTGGGTCACATTGTGCAGGACCTGAAATGTGCAGGTGAAAAAATGCCTTTAATGAGATTGAAAAGAGAGCCCCCCCCACCCCTCCCCCGACCCCGCCCCGATCTTCATAGGCAAGAAAATACTGTTTCAGAAAAACTGTGCAGGATAGGAGGAGAGATGAGAGAGAGGGATGAGGCTCACATAGTGATGCAGGTAGGGTGATGGTGGGATGAGAGGCAGTCCAGAGGGAAACAAATTAGACCTGTAAACAAGTCAATTAGAGGAGGTGAAAGAACAGGGAGAATAAAAGAGGGCAATGTATTGACCAGTGAGTTCCCATTTGTCCAAATTAAATCATCGGGCAGGAAACTAGTGATTAGAAACTTAGTTCTCAGTAGTATGTGGTATTTCTGTACAAATTAGTCCAAGAGTTGATAATATAAAAAATACCTTGCTTAGGAGCAATGTGTGCTTTATTAACCAGCGATTTGCTGTATTGTCCTTTGCACATGAAGGTTTGCTGTTGTTGAGAATGGGCATGGCCTGAGTTTCCCAAATGCTGTTCTGCAGTCAATATGCTTCTGGTTAACAGAGGAATAGGATTGTTGTCACTGTTCTTTACTTGAGAGGTGGTGGAGCTATTAATAATGGAAAGCTACCTTGTTCTCTGTCAAAACCTTATCAATCAATTAAGCTGTGCTTATTTCATTCGTGATCCTTACAAAGATGACAGTCATTCCCCCTACTTAAAATCTTCTCTTGCCTCCCCTATTGCTCACAAGACAAAACCACACTCTTTATAAGTCACCAGCTACCTCTTCAGGTTCAGTTTCCTGACTGTATCCACACAACCTATAACCCAGGGGTCCTCACCCTAGTCCCCCAAAACCCTTCTAATTAAAAATCTTTTGTAATATCCCTTTCATTATCCTGAAAAATTCCATATATTTGATCTCTCCTACATTATAAAAATAATTTTAATATCCAAAATGTAGCACAAAGGAAAATAAAGGAAAGTAATTTTATTATAATGATAGGTATTTCAATTACTATGTGAATATGCTGGTAACATTTATACCGTATGCATACACATTTATGTACATCACCATGAATTTGACAGCTTAAATGTAGACTGATACAGGAGTATGGGGTTGATGACTCAGCAACTCCAAACTGGTGAAGTGATTTCTTCAAATGGAGGGTAATTCTTGCTAAAGTACCTTCTTCCTCCTACTTACCCAGAATTAGGTTGTAGGCTTAGGCTATAATTATAAACAAAGTCTTCAAATCCATGAGTTTCCTGTTGGACCTTCAGAAGTCTTGCTGAACTTGGGATAATTATTCCTTTTGTGAATCTACTCCATGCATTAGCTCCCTAGTGTTTGACCACTAAATGCCAACCGACTCCTTTATTCATTGGGCCGACTAAAGAAATCTCTCCTGCAACCTCCAGACTGCCCCCAGGGAGGTGGTGCAGTTTCCCATTCTTTGAATAGACCTTAATTTTTTAAGTCGTGTTTTTGCCTTTGCAGCCCATTGAGTTTGGACTGCCCTCCCTCTACTCTACCTGCTGTTTAAGGTACAACTCTGTTAAGCCTTTCTTAACTCGCCCCCCCCTTGCCATCATCAGTCACTCCCCTCTCTGTTCCCACAGCTCGTTTGGAACTCATATTACAGCATGTATCACGCTGTTGTGTGAGTGTTGGCTGCTGTGTATGCCTCCTCCCCTAGAATGGGAACTACCAGAAGGCAGTAGCATATTATCCACCCACAGCTCTCAGCACTGTGCATAGCACATAACTGATGCTCCAGGGATGGTGTCGAATGAGTAAATGATCTCTTATTTTTAGACTTATGGGCAAGTGATAAAGGAACCTACATCTGTGAAGCTGAAAACCACTTTGGAAAGATCCAGTCCCAGACAACAATAACAGTGACAGGACTCGGTAAGATCCATTAACTGCTTAGACACCACACTCTTCCAAACCATCAGACTTCATTTGCTACATCATCTCTTGCCTGTACCATTTTTATATTTTAGAGAAACAGGTGAATATCTGATTACTAGATTAACCTTCCCTCCCCCACTGTATTTCATATTTCATAAGATGTTAGAACTAAAAAGAGTTTTAGTGATCATCTGCTCCAAGCTCCTCATCTTTCATGTGAAGAAATGAAAGTCAATCTCAATAAATTGATCTAAGTCTAAATATAAACACACATACACATGCACACACATATGAGAGCAGTGGTGTTCTTTTTGTTTACCTTTTACAGATTTATTACTTTATCTCACATGGAGTTATTTTTGTGTATGATATAAAGTAAGAATATAATATAGTAGATTTCTAAGTATTAAGACATGTGTTTCAATTTTTTATTGAATACTCTCTTCCCACTGATTAAAATGCCCATTTGGTCACATGCTGAATTTGTATCCTACTTTATTCCTTGGGACTCTATTTATGCACAAGTTCTACATTGTTTTCATTGTAGTTAGTGTGATTTTTAAATCTGTCAGAGCCTGCTCCTCATCCATACACTTTCATAAATTTTTCTTTGTGAATCTCCCTTTATTCATCTACATGTACTTAAAATTTCCAAGTAGAATCTCTTATGGATTTTGCTTTGACTTATGTCAGATTTACTCATTGATTTCTAGAAAAGTACATCTTTACAATACTTTACAATACTTCTTTACCATGCCATCTCAGGGAGTCCCCTCATTTTATTTGAGTCCCCTCACCAATCTCATCCCTTTTCCAATAAGTTTTCCCTTCTCCAATAAGTCCTCTTCATGGTTTTCAGAAGGAAATCTTATCTTTTGCGACAGCATGGATTGACCTGGAGAGTATTGTGCTAAGTGAAATGTCAGAAAGACACAAGCCATGGGATTTCTCCTCTATGTGGAATCTAATGGACATACTAAACAAGCAAACAAAATAGAAACAGATTAGTATTTCCTGAAAATGGTTCTGGTGATTCCTCTTTTCTATTTATAAATGCTTTCAGCCACTCTCCATCTGTCTGTTGAATACTCTGCCAATTTCTTAGCTTGACCTTTCTGGCCTCCCATGCCATAGGTGTATTCTATTTTACTTTCTTACTTATACTAATACCTGTCCTCTTGCCATTCTCTTAGCTTAGAAGGGCCCTTTATCTCTATTTTCCAGTTCATATCCATTTACATGTTTAAATTTTTGTTCCTGAAAAGTTATTTTTAAGATATCTTACTGAGTAGGCATATTGGCCTATGAAAGAGTTTGTCTTCCTTTGGCTGACATAGAGTCCTTAGCGCCTGTGCTCTCTCTGCCTCAGTTGCTCCCCTCATTGGAATCAGCCCTTCAGTGACCAGTGTAATCGAAGGACAGCAGCTTACTTTGCCTTGTGCTCTATTGGCTGGGAATCCCATTCCAGAACGCCGGTGGATTAAGAATTCAGCCACGGTAAGAACATTTTAAACGCATGCACTCACCTTCTAATTTTCCTGAGTAAGAGGCAATGTAGTCCAACCATTGCAATTTCAATTTGATAAACATGCTAAAAATATATATATTGTAAGTGCACCAAAACTTTTCTTCAGTATTAACATGTTTATGTAATTCATATGACTTTGCAATTAGTAAGATGGAGAAATAGTCAATAGTGTAATTTTTATAATTTTGCATTGAATTTAATAAAATACATTCTTTTCAGAATTTGTAAAAACTGAAACAAGTATGAAGTTATTTTCATATACTTCTTTGCAAGACAATGAAGTGTTAATATTCTCATAAAATTCTTCCATTTTAGATATTAATCTTTATTATTAACTTTAAACGTTGTGTCTTATATTGTGAACAATTTTAAAGTGGGAATCTTATTTTGTGTCATTGTTTTTTAGGGTTCACCTTTTAATTGTGAAAGGATATGAAAGATTTTTCTCATTTCTGTGGATTTCTTCTGTAACATGCTATCTATGGCAATACACTTCCACCTAGTTCCTAGCATTTTTCTTCCATTTTCCAGAGCAGTTAGACTCACTCTCTTCTTGAAGTACCAATCAGAAGTGAATTGAGCCCACGGACTAGGTTTATATTTGCATACAAACCTGAGAAAATGAGTATATCTCAATCCATAAGAAATACCCCCATAACATAGGGTGATACTCTTTGAGGACCAGGGTCTCCTGGGATGACGCAAAATGCATAAATGCTACAGAGGAAGGAGGGGACACTCTTCCCGTCTCATACATGGTCCTTTAATATTTGCAGCTGTCACTGAAAAAGGGTGGGTGTCGAGAGCAAGTGCCCACTGAATAAGTGCCTATTGGCCGAAATAAAAATATCGAATGGCTTGCAAGTGATCATAAGGACTTCTTGCAAAAGAACAAGTTAATCCAAAAGTAAAAATACGAAGGAAATGTGGGTCCTGAGTAATAATAAAAATTACAGAAACAACAAACAAGCAGCATCCCTGTTTTTCCCCTCCTTTTTCCAGTGTGTGCACAGCCCTCACAGATGTTAGTTGGTATCATGTTTGGTGGCTTATCAGCATGACATACAATTGACACTACCCTTGGTAACATTTTTGCTCTGCGTTTTTCACTTAAGGATGTTAGAATATTTTGCTAGTTTATAAGACATTTAATGACCCAATTGAAAAAAAAGCAGATTCCATTTTGGCTTAGGCAACATTGCCTTTTTAATTAAAAATGGCTTTTTTTTTCTTTAAGTTGGTCCAAAATCCTTACATCACCGTACGCAGTGATGGGAGTCTCCATATTGAAAGAGTTCGCCTTCAGGATGGAGGTGAATATACTTGTGTGGCCAGTAACGTTGCTGGAACCATTAACAAAACAACCACTGTGGATGTGCATGGTAAGAGACACACCCTTTGTCCTTCTTTCCAAGCCACGGTCGAAGCTGGGTTCATATAGTTACTAGTCAAAGAATTCTGTTCCTCTGGTTAAAACAAGTAGATCTCTTTCCTGATTGTCATTGTTAATAAAGAAGCTTTATGTGTTGAATAATATTTACATGGTTCAGTCTGTTTCCAGATTATCCTTTCCTATATACACAGAAAGACATTATTGAGATTCGCCTAGCTGAGTCTGGCATGGGCTTTTGAAAGAGGTTTCTTAATTGATAAAAGTGAACTCAGTTCTCAAAGAGTTATGTTTAAAAATACATTTTAATTTCAGGCAAGCTGAATTTATCGTACTATCTAAATCGCCTTTTCTTTTTGGATTGTGAAACATGGATGTCCTTACTAATGACTCCTTTGTGTGTTAGCTAGAAATGACCTCAGCTTTTCTAAAGGTCACCGATGTGCTCCAAACAATCTTTTATTTTTGCATGTTAACTAACAGTCACAAGTAAGAAAATCCAGAAGCTAGCTTTTTCCCTTCATGACTAACATTTACCAAGTTTTTACATCTCGATAAATAAGTGACAGCTTCATAGTTTAAGATACTATCCTAACTTTTTTTTTTAATCTATTCCCTTTAAAGACTTTGCAACATTGCTTTTCGTAAAGTGTGGTATTACAAAAGAGTTCTGTGTACACAGATGAAAGTATCACAGAACATTTAAGTGGATAATTCAATCTTTTTTTCAGGACATAAATTGGAGAATGCAGTAATTTCCAAGTTTTGCTTGGTCTATTGAAATTTTCAGTGGCTGCAGACCATCTTCTTTTAAAATGATCATCTTTTTAAAAATAATTTTAAATTTATTTAATTACAGTTGACAGTATTGTATTAATTTCAGGTATACAGCAATGGTTAGACATTTATAGAGCATCTTTTAAAAAATATCTGTTTCTCATTGTAAATAGCCCCTTCTACCGTCTCAATCTTAGACCAATTTTCACAAATATCATATGAGTTATTCTTGAAGAAATATTATTTTGAAGAAATACTAATATAATACTAAATTAGTTATGGTCTAAATAAACATATATATGGAGAGAGAAAGAGAGAATTGGATATAGTTGTGTTGAACTATTTTCAAAGATCAGTTCACATATTTCCTGGAGAGTGTTTATGGACTGGTTTGAGAATCCAGCATAGAAGTACATTCATGTCATCTCCCTTTGGCTTCTATCAACTGCCTAGAATATGGTGTTGAGAAGGATTCTGAGGCACATTTTCACTTGGACACAATTAGTTGTGATGTCTGAAAAGATCAGAGGAGTGGGAAGAAGACATAAACCAATGATATAGTTTATCCTGATGCAATAAATTTTAACAAGGAAAAGGTTAAAATGTCATTTGGACATTATTTCATCCATATTAGTCCAAAATGAGTAACTGATTTAGTCAATAAGGTTAAAGAAACATCAGCCAGCCATTTGACTTTAACTCAACCAAGCATCCATTTAACCCACAGATTTGTCTTTGAGCTGGATGTGATACAAAGTCTCAGGTTCTGTATTTATGTTAAAAAGCATTACCGCTCTTTCATCACTTTTAAGAATCGTCACTAAAGACTCTCAATCAATTCTTAAAAGAATGAGTTAATGGATGTAAATATAAATGCAAATTAAAACGAGAAATAAACCATTTTCTTGTCATGTTGATTTACATAGATTGACAATCTGGAAAGAAACAGCTCTTCCATACTCCGATGACATCAGATTTGAAAACATTGCCTAAATTTGCTACTTTCCTTCATAGCTGTCAAACTCAATATGGATTTAAGAATATGGCTTATTCCATGTGGCCACAAAATGACAGCACGGTTGAAAGCTGACTAATCCATGATGATCCTGGAAATTCCATTTCTTGCTTTAGAGAGTAGCCTGACATTCTTGGGGATTTGCTGCCAATTCTTTAGGAATAAATTATCTAAAGAATAAACCCAGCCCTCGGAAAATATGAGTATGTAGCAAAGCTAATCTAAGCCTCCCAAGGAAGTTTTTGCACTAAGGTCTCTGGTATCTCTTGTTCTGATAAATTTCTGCTGCATGGTAGCTGTGATAATTCTAGAAAATTTTGACATAAAGACAAGAGACACAGTGAGGGTTTGAGCTCTAGTCTCATCTTCCCATGGGAAGGAAAGCAAATGCCTGGTATTGTTGAATTTTTATTGTGTTTCTTGCACCAGGTTGGGAACTTCTATGTATGGAAGATTTTTAAATCCAATTCATCACTTTGAGGACATTGATTATCGATAGCTTTTATATGCAAGTTGATGATAATTAATGGAGATATACACAGCATGGGATGTAGAGCATGCTTCCTTTTCCTTTTGCTTCTACTCATATAATGTTAATTCTTCAGTTGTCTACTAAAGTCAAAATATGTTATTCTTAAAAACATTGACTTAGAATCCTTTATTTTAGTCTTTTAAATGTAAACTCCTAAGCCTTTCAAATTTTACTGTTGAATTCCTTTTTAATAAAATCCCCTTTTTCCAGGTTAAATGTAGTAGCTCACTCAGTGGTTCTTGGGTGTAGACAGATATTTAATGTGTGTGGTGTCTAAAGAGCCCATTTCTCCTGAGGTAGGCTTGTGTCAGCTCACTGCAGCTTAATGAGTGCTAGAGAATGATGAAAGATAGGTGCTCAATGTGCAATACTTAGGATGTAATTTTATCTTGAGTTTTCTCCTGAGGTAGGCTTGTGTCAGCTCACTGCAGCTTGAGTGATAGAGAATGATGAAAGATAGGTGCTCAATGTGCAATGCTTAGGATGTAATTTTATCTTGAGTGTCCATGGGGGCAAAAAGGTTTTCCTCAGTCCTCTCTTACTTTTGTTAGAAAAGTCAACCTATTACACATAAGTCATTCCTTGATTTTAAACTTTTATTAAATGCTTCAGATCATAACTATTATATTTGCTTTTTTTTATTACACTCCCTTACAAATTACCCTATGTTTCTATCAGAAAATGTTGAGTCTTTGCTAATTTTTACAAATAGTCAGGAAATCCTAAAAATGTTCAACTTTAAAGCTATAGCACTAAATGAGAGGACAGATGCTCAGATTCTGAATATTGCTTCCTTTTTCAGTCCTGCCAACCATTCAGCACGGGCAGCAGATACTCAGTACAATTGAAGGCATCCCAGTAACTCTACCCTGCAAAGCCAGTGGCATTCCCAAACCATCTATCACCTGGTCCAAGGTAAATGGCACATTGAGTGATGTGTGTTCATGTTATGAGCTCTAACAATATTATTAGTCATCCATGCAACTTGTGACTGTACCATAAAACCTTACAAAAAGGAAAATCTATGCAGTCATACCACTTGGAAGGGACCGTACAATGTTCTTATCACACTCACCTACCTGATGTTTGAATGGTATTCACAACAGGACAGGGAACACGAATAGAGCACTGTCTGCATGCCCTGGAACTTTCTAAGCACCTTCCATGTGGTCGCAGGTCTCATTTTATCCCTTGCCACTTCCCCTAAGCCCTTTTGATTTCAGCGCATCTCTGTGGACAGCTCCGTGCACTCCGCTAAGGTCACGTGTCATGCAGTTTGGACTCAGGACTTTCTCCAAGGCCACTCAACCTGCTAAGAGGTGTCCAGGAAGTGCAGTGGGAATAACTCCTGTTGGGGGCCGGTGTCCTACATAAATACCTCACTTCTCATCCATCAGAAGAGTCTTTCTGAAATGCATCCCCCAGTTTCTTGGAGGGTCCCCAGCACAGTGAAGCTTCTCAGCCCAGCCACAGCGGCAACAGATCAGGGAAGCCCTGTGTTAGCTTTCCATCCTTCTGTGCTTCACTCAAGCCCTACGTCCCAAGTAACCTTACTGCCTCCAAATCTTTGTCCCAGACTCTGCTCTTCCGGGAAGACACATATACGAGCCCATTTAGTCCCCCTCTATATCCCTGCCCTGAAGTTGTACGGCTTTTACTTGTGTTCTTGCAGTGAGGAAAAGCTCATTTACTGAGGATGTCCTTCCCATCTTTGAACAGCCATGAAGATGGCATATTTTCTGTAAATTAATTTTAACTTGGCAGATATAAAGTAATATAAAATGATGGCATAATAATGAAATGTGGCGTTTGTATAATTACTGTTACACCAAAGTACTGTGTCATACCATCTAATGTTTTACGTCTAAAAAAAAAAAACACCCCCCTGAAATATAGAGGAGTTGGTATTGACCTCAGTAAAAAAAAAAAAAAGTTGATTTCTGCATTTGGATGCAAACGTACAACAGTGAAGCTGATCCCAAGTCTGCTACCGAGTAGAAGGTTAGGGCACCTTTTAGGAGAATGTAAAATGGAAATCTTCTTTCCAGGTTGGCCTTTGTGCTGAGACCAAGCCCAGAGGTTCAGCATGTGGGTTCCTGAGACTGACTGCTGGGGTTGCAAGCCAGCTCTCCCAGGGACTGACTGTGACTCCACACTGCCCCCTAGCTGTAAAGTGGGGGTTGTGATAGTTCCTATTCCTAAGGCTGTTGTGAGAGCGAAAATAGTTAATTGATGAGAAGTGCTCAAAAGTGTGCCTGGCTTAGCATGGGCACTGCCCCTTCCCTTACTGTCAGCATGATCCCTCCATTGTTCAGTCGCTCTGGGATGAAAGGGGCATAGTTTGATATGAAGAACTACCACCTTTGCTTTATTTGTTTAATCTTTCTTGCAAATAACTTCCTTCAAATCAGCGTGTGTTTTTTAATCTTGTGTTTTCCCCCCCTTAGAGAATTTTTTTCTTCCTCTTCCAGACATGAAGTCACTCTTTATTATCTCAAACACTTTGCTCTGGGTTGTGTTTTGCAGAAAGGCGAGCTGATTTCCACCAGCAATGCTAAGTTTTCCGCGGGGGCTGACGGGAGTTTGTATGTGGTGTCACCTGGGGGCGAGGAGAGTGGGGAGTATGTCTGCACCGCCACCAATGCTGCTGGCTACGCCAAAAGGAAAGTGCAGCTGACCGTCTACGGTGAGAGCTTGAGGAGGAATGTCTTTCTCCCATGCTGTCTCTGTGCCAAAACTCACATCTCTCCCAGATAATGTTACCAGAAGGCTATGCCCTAAAGTGAACTATTCCCCCAGGTTTATATTTCTTTTCTTTTAAATATTTTTTATTGATTTCAGGGAAGAAGGGAGAGGGAGAGAGAGAAACATCGATGATGAGAGAGAATCATTGATTGGCTGCCTCCTGCGTGCCCCACACTGAGGATCGAGCCCACAACTGGGGCATGTGTCCTGGCTGGGAATCGAATCAGGACCTCCTGATTCATAGGTCAGTTCATAGGTCGGTGCTCAACCACTGAGCCATGCCAGCCAGGCCCCCCAGGTTTATATTTCTTACTGCCAACCAACATCTCCCCTATTTAGATTCTGATTTAAAGGGAGAGTAATTGCATGGCCTTTTGGAAACATTTTGTGGTTTTGTCTTAAGGCAGTGGTCGGCAAGCTGCGGCTCGTGAGCCACATGCGGCTCTTTGGCCCCTTGAGTGTGGCTCTTCCACAAAATACCACGTGCGGGCGCGCAAGTACAGTGCAATTGAAACTTCGTGGCCCATGCGCAGAAGTCGGTATTTTGTCACACTCAAGGGGCCAAAGAGCCGCGTGTGGCTCGCAACCCGCAGTTTGCTGGCCACTGTCTTAAGGAATATGCTCATTGCACCCAACCCTCTTCAGAAACACCAGTTCCTTAAAACTCCCATGGAAGCCAAATTTCAGCTGTGACTTGGTTAGCGCTCCGCCTTCAGGGTTCCTTTTACAGATGGCAGACTCTGAGAGGGCATTTCAATTGGCCTCTCCATGGTCAAGGAAGAGCTAAAAAGGGAAACTTTCTAGTCATTTTCCTTTCAGCTCTGACAATCCATGCATTTTTGGAAAATTTTAGATATGCCCCCAAACCTTTGAAATAAGCAGTATCTTTTTATAAGTGATTTAAGAATATTTGCAGTCCACATTGTATTGCAAATTGAATGTTTTCAATGTACTATTTCCCTTCTGAAACATGCATTTATTTTAGTAAGGCCCAGAGTGTTTGGAGATCAAAGAGGACTGTCCCACGATAAGCCTGTTGAGATCGCTGCCCTTGCGGGGGAAGAGGTGACCCTCCCCTGTGAAGTGAAGAGCTTGCCCCCACCCATAATCACCTGGGCCAAAGAAAGCCAGCTCATCTCGCCATTCTCTCCAAGGTAGGAAATCTGGGATGAATTGCAACCCACGGTAACAGTGTCTCAGGGTAGAGGGTTGTACCTAGTCCTCTTTTCAGTTGTTTCAAAAAACAACTTGCGTTTGAGGTGAGTCACATGTACATTTGAGCCTATAGAAACTAGATATGCCTTCTAGATCATTCTTTAGTATCAGAAACGCTAACACTCAGCTATAACATAATTTTTCACAGGTGCATCTGACAAGGTGGTTATTAAAACGGAGCCTATTTGTACAGAGATTCATGGTGGCACAAAGTGCATATTACACGTAGATTCCATGAATCCCACCAGAGAATAAAACACAATAGATACTCTGATGTCTAGGATTAGGATTTGATTTTTATTGGATGGTTTTGTAAAAATCTTGTTGACTAAACCCTTGTACAAATAAAGGCCCACGGAGACAATATATTTGATAAGCCAAGTGACATGGGAAGCAGAACGCCAGAGCCTTTAAGAGCACAACCTTTGTTCGATGTTAAATTTACCTCTGCCTCTTAAAGCTTGCCTGCAACTTTTGGCAGTTTGTCCACTGGATCTCTGTGCCTCAGATTTCTTGTTTATAAAATGTGGATAATACTTCCCTGAAGGATTATATAAGATAATATATATTACACACTCCTTGTCTCTAGTTCTAAAAAGATGATAGCAATTACTATTTTAATTCAGTATTATGCCAAAAGTTACTGGTGGTATAAGAATTATAGCCTTCAGCTATTGTCTGTTACACTTATTGATGCATAGCTATGAAGATATAAATTCATGCTACAGTAGATTCTCTTCCACTAATGAGAGAAAAGATAAGCAAGAAGAACTTTGCATAATTTTACTATTTCTTTGAAAAAAAATGTTTGCTTTGAATAGTTTCTAATAAAAGAAATACTCTTATAGATAAAGTTGAAGTTTCATTGTTCCCCTCCTTAATCTCTTCTTTCTTCCCAGGGTAAGCACTGCCATAGACTTGGTGTGCATCCTACACATGCATAGTATAGAATAGAACAGGGGTCCTCAAACTTTTTAAACAGGGAGCCAGTTCACTGTCCCTCAGACCGTTGGAGGGCCGGACTATAGTCTAAAAAAAACTATGAACAAATTCCTATGCACACTGCACATATCTTATTTTGAAGTAAAAAAACAAAACAGGAACAAATACAATATTTGTATTTGCATGTGGCCCGCGGGCCATAGTTTGAGGACCCCTGGAATAGAACATTGTTTTCTGTGTTTAATTTTTATTTTATTTTAGAGTGACAGGCAGAGAGAAAGAGAGAGAGAGAGAGAGAGAGAGAGAGAGAGAGACATAGATGTGAGAGAGAAATACTGATTGGTTGCTACCCACAAATGCCCTATCCAGGGATGTGACCCACAGCCTGGATATGTGCCCTGACCAGGAATCAAACCTCCACCTTCTGGTGTTCAGCATGGCACTCACACTCCAACCACTGGCCAGGGCCTGTGTTTTACATGTTGTTTTGAGTGTTTTTAATTTGCCATTGTAACATATTATATATTATTATATTAATAATATTATTTTAATGGTGACCCATTTTTATACATATAGATTTAGTTTATTCAACTTAACTAACATATATATGTATATATTCTACATTTTACATATACATTGCCCTATTTATGGACATGCATGTTCTTGTTTGCTTTCCATTTCTTTCTTTTTTTCCTTTTTCTTTTTTATTTTGATTTTACAAACAAGACTTTTCAGTGATTATCTTTTTATACGTCTCTCTATATACACATGCATGAGTTTCTTTTTGTATATATATATATTTTATTGGTTTTTTACAGAGAGGAAGGGAGAGGGATAGGGAGTTAGAAACATCGATGAGAGAGAAACATCGATCAGCTGCCTCCTGCACACTCCCCACTGGGGATGTGCCCGCAACCAAGGTACATGCCCTTGACCGCAATCAAACCCAGGACCCTTGAGTCCGCAGGCCGATGCTCTATCCACTGAGCCAAACTGGTCAGGGCATGCATGAGTTTCTTTAAGACCTGTACCTAGCACTACAATTTCCAGTCAGAAGGAATTCCTGTTTTCAGCTTTGTAGACATTGCTGAATTGCTCTCCAAAGGGGTAGTACTGGTTAGCTCTCCCACCAATAGGATCTAGGTGTACCTGTTTCCACATTATAATCAATGCATGATGTTGACTGACTTACACATTTTTGCCAGTCAGATGGCTGTACAATGATATCTTGCCTCTGTCTTGGTTTCATGGGACTGGCTTCCAAGGAGCCCAGAATGCTTCCATTTGCTTGTTAGCCATTTGTGTTATCTAAGAATTGCCTCTTTAAACATCCTGCACAGTTTTCGGTGACTTGCCTTTTTCTTGTTGAATGTGTAAATTGGGCCTTTGTTCTTAATAACATTCCTTTGTTTATTGTCTCTGTTTTTTAGTACAATTAATGGAATAAAGTTTTTAGTGCAGTTAATATAATAAAGTTTTTATATGTGGGTGTGGTTCACCCGACTACATTATGGTTCTATAGGAGGAATATATTCAATATATATTCAAGAATTACACATGTACCTACTTTTGCCTTGATTTTAGCACACTAAAATTTTAAATAACTTTGTAGAAAAAGAATAAAGTATTCAACAATTTACTAAAATATACATTTGCTTTGTATACCTGCAGCTTGATAAACCAGAGATGTGCAGTTACTTGATGATCTCAGACCATTAGGTTAGGTTTAAAAGAAAAATAAAACTGATTTTGTATTTGCAAGAGCACCATACAGACTACACAAGATAATTATGCACGTAAGCTGACTTTTAAGGTACATAAAAAGACATTATAGCTGGGAAAACAGTTTCAAAACCTGCTTGCAGAGTAGTAATTCCACAGTGCATAGGGGGCTATTTAAATTCTTGTGTTCTGTAGTCAACTATGTGGTTTCTTTCTTTTAGACACACGTTCCTCCCTTCTGGCTCAATGAAGATCACAGAGGCCCGCGTTTCAGACAGTGGGATGTACCTCTGCGTGGCCACAAACATTGCTGGGAACGTGACTCAGTCTGTTAAATTAAGTGTTCACGGTGAGTTCTGAAATGAAGGCGTAGATATCGGTGTACTGGCCTCAGGGAGCTCCATCTTCCTAGTTTCTTTGATAGTAACCTCCAATTTGTACATAGAGTAATTAGAGAAAATTTTTCTCAAATCTGAGGTGTGATTTTCTTTCATTGACTCTGAAAAGTGTATCTGCCATCTGTAAACAACTCTCCTCTTTCCCTCAAATGAACAATATTAAATTTTTGGATCTCAATCGTATTAGATGTCTACAGTGACTTTTGACTATTTTTGTTGTGCAGTAATAAAAATGTGTTCAGACTGGTGGCTTTTTGAAGTGAAGGTGAGTTCTCAAGGGAGAATTTAATAGTAGTTAAATGGTCATTTCCACTATTCAGAGGGCTCAGCAACTGAGAACATTTCTGCTTCCTAGATTTTTTAACTACTTTAAAACTAATTAGCCTGCTTTATTCCCTCAATTTATCATAGTCTGTTCAGTTATTCATTCAACCAATGCATACTTAGCGTGTACATAAGCCAAGCCAGGCCTTGTGTAGGTGCTGGGTATTTAAATAGAAGAAATTTTCTCAGATAGTATTGACTTGATTTCACTCCCAGATTAATTACAATAGTATCCTATTGGTCGTAGGATTTGAAATCTGATGAGAGTTCTCCATTTACTAGTCCTAGGGCACTAAGCATATTACCTTACCTCTCTTGTCTTTAGTTTTCTCCTTCATGAAATAATGGCAATAATATTATCAAACTTAAAGGCTTCTTGTTAGTAACAACTTGTAGAAAGTCTTGGTTAAATATTAAGTTTAAAAGAAGGGACAGATGAGTATTTTTTTAGGGGGGTAAGGTATATAAATCCTGATTATATCCTTATGAGTCTCTTTGATTCTATACCACATACTGCATGTATGTGGAACCCAATAATACATACCAGTGCTTTGGTAAGTTATCTCACTTAAATTTCTATAGGAGGGTAGGTAAAAAGAAATAATAGAGACTTTATCTTGATTTTCTTCTCTGAAATTAGCAGAGTCCTTTATGAGAACCTTGTCTTACTGTCTGGCTAAAGGTTCCACAAAGAGAACAAAAATTAAGAATGTTTAGAGAGAAATGCTTTTTGTTTTAGTCTCTTATATTATAGAAATTATCTTGATCGCCTTTTAATAGGGTCTTAAACCTCAAGTCATTTACAGATTAAAGGAAACCTAACATTTTTAAGTGCTTGCTCTTCCTCAAGTTTCGAGCAAGGCGTTATACATGTATTATGTCCCATAGTCCTTGCAGGGTACTGGTGTGGGGGAGGCTATTTTGCCTGGCTTAGCAAACAAACAGGCCTCGGGAAACGGACCAACTGGCCCTCGAGCACAGAGTTAGGAAGTGGCCTGGGCCTGGGTCCACATCCCGGGGTTATTCCCGTTTGTTATCCTGCCTCTTGGTCAGGAGCTCTCACTCAAAGTGAGAAAAGGAAGGGGATTTTTAAAAATTGAATTATGGACGCTCACTTGTTGTTTCCAGTTCCTCCAAAGATACAGCGTGGCCCTAAACTTCTGAAAGTCCAAGTTGGCCAAAGAGCGGACATTCCGTGCAATGCTCAGGGGACGCCTCTTCCCGTAATCACCTGGTTTAAAGGTGGAAGCGCCGTGCTGGTTGATGGAGTCCAGCATGTTAGCCATCCAGGTGGGATGTTAAGCATCAGCCACGCCATGCTCTCAGATGCCGGAGCATACACATGTGTTGCTGCTAACATAGCAGGCAGCGATGAAACAGAGATAACACTCCACGTCCAAGGTGATTTGGGGCACAGGGAGATAAATGTATGGTGGGGGTTGGGAGTGGGAGAAAATGGCTGGAGACTATATACACAATATATAGTCCTGGATAGTCTTGGATCACTTTCAGAAGATTTCTGTATAAGACTCTTTACTCAACTTTGAAAGGAGAACCGTTCTAGAAAGAAACGAAACCCTGCTATTACTAAACCAACCTCCATTTTTGTATGTTTACCTTTGAAAATGAAATTTCCATGAATGATGTAGATGATGGAATCAATCCCAGATCACTGCCCTACCCACTGTCTCTGGTTTGGGAGAAATTTTGAGCAGTGAGTTGGAGTAGGATTTCGCCTGATAGTGGTAGGGTGCACTCAATATTGATCCCTAGGAAATCTAGTTCCATGGTTCGCTGTAATGATATTGGCCTTGTTTAGAGGGATTAATTGTTCCTTCAAGCTACAAATAGCAAACAAACAGGCCTCGGGAAACGGACCAACTGGCCCTCGAGCACAGAGTTAGGAAGTGGCCTGGGCCTGGGTCCACATCCCGGGGTTATTCCCGTTTGTCATCCTGCCTCTTGGTCAGGAGCTCTCACTCAAAGTGAGAAAAGGAAGGGGATTTTTAAAAATTGAATTATGGACGCTCACTTGTTGTTTCCAGTTCCTCCAAAGATACAGCGTGGCCCTAAACTTCTGAAAGTCCAAGTTGGCCAAAGAGCGGACATTCCGTGCAATGCTCAGGGGACGCCTCTTCCCGTCATCACCTGGTTTAAAGGTGGAAGCGCCGTGCTGGTTGATGGAGTCCAGCATGTTAGCCATCCAGGTGGGATGTTAAGCATCAGCCACGCCATGCTCTCAGATGCCGGAGCATACACATGTGTTGCTGCTAACATAGCAGGCAGCGATGAAACAGAGATAACACTCCACGTCCAAGGTGATTTGGGGCACAGGGAGATAAATGTATGGTGGGGGTTGGGAGTGGGAGAAAATGGCTGGAGACTATATACACAATATATAGTCCTGGATAGTCTTGGATCACTTTCAGAAGGTTTCTGTATAAGACTCTTTACTCAGCTTTGAAAGGAGAACCATCCTAGAAAGAAATGAAATCCTGCTATTACTAAACCGGCCTCCATATTTGTATGTTTACCTGTGAAAATGAAATTGCCATGAATGATATAGATGATGGCATCAATCCCAGATCACTGCCCCACTCACTGTCTCTGGTTTGGGAAAAATTTTGGGCAGAGAGTTAGAGTAGGATTTCGCCTGATAGTGGTAGGGTGCACTCAATATTGATCCCTAGGAAATCTAGTTCCACGGTTCGCTGTAATGATATTGGCCTTGTTTAGAGGGATTAATTGTTCCTTCAAGCTACAAATATTTATCTAGCTCCTACCAAGTGTCTGTCCTGTTTTTGGCAGTGAGGAGAAAGTCATGACAAAGGCAAAGCACCTGCTTTTGTGAGCTGTCCCACTGTGAATAGGCAGAGAGCAAGCAAACAAATAAATAAAAATATGGATCATATTCTAATAAGTGCTGGGTGGAAAATTAAAATAGGGTGATGCTCCTAGCAATTGACTATGTTAGGTTGGATTGTTAGTTAGGACTCCTGTGAGGAGGTGATATTTAGGGTGAGAACTTATTGACTCTAAGGAACCAGCCATGTGGAAATCAGGGAGAAGAACATTCCTGGTCCGGGAGAATACCAATGCAAAGGCAAGAAGGAAAGATAAGTAGGTATCGAACTCAGCATGGTACTTTTGTCCAAGTCTGAGATAATACATTTATTTTTCTAATAGAACCACCTACACTGGAAGATCTGGAACCTCCATATAACACCCCATTCCAAGAAAGAGTGGCCAATCAGCGCATTGCATTCCCATGTCCTGCAAAAGGTGTGTAATACCCAGACATATGGGCATTGGCATAATGTCATATTGTTCCTTCTACACTGAGCCCACATCAATTCATAAAATCCCACTTGAGAGTTCTTGTTATAATACCTGGGCATAATAGAAACTAATCCCTCTTTCAAATAACAGCTATTTGAATAGGTGTTTTTTCTTCAATGAAAAGACCTTCTGCTCCTCCAAACTTGCCTCATCTAGTTTGTCTTCCATATAGTTCATGCTCTTTCCCATTACTTCTCATCTCTATTCTATCAGGCTTATTTAAAATGTGAATTATAAAGCATCATTTTATTACATCACTTATGCAGTCTATTTGGTTGGGCAATCTTCGTGTTTATTTCTTTGATAGTATCTTATTTTCCCTCTTCCTTTATTTTTAACCAAAAACTCCTCATATATCTAAACTATTTGATTAATATAGTTTTTCCCAGTGAGCACCATGACTCACAAGAAAATGCTTTTTTTTATTACTGTCATCTGAATGTCTTGATAAAATTAACTTTGATCAAACTCTACACTAGAGATCATAGGTCTCTTAAGACTAATCAGGAATTAGAGGTGCCCATGCAGGGGAAATTATCTTGAAAGTAGCATATATATTAGGGTGCAAATTATTTCCTCCTAGTATACTGGATCTTTAATAATGATTTCTAATTTTGTTGTAAAATATCACAAGGCTTTAATTCCTTTTTTAGGTACTCCCAAACCAACCATCAAATGGTTACGGAATGGTAGAGAGCTGACAGGCAGAGAGCCCGGTATTTCTGTCTTGGACGAAGGCACAATGTTGGTTATTGCTTCTGTTACACCATATGACAATGGGGAGTACATCTGTGTAGTAGTCAATGAAGCTGGGACCACAGAAAAAAAATATAACCTCAAAGTCCATGGTAAATACAGATTAAAATGCTAAAATCACAAAATTGAATATGTGACATTTTCAAATTATTATATATAAGTTATTCTCTCAGTGTAGTATTATGTAATGTGAATAGAAATGTTATCAAACAAAACTGGTGATCTGATTGTATTTATTGACTGATTTGATTAAAATTTCGTGTAATTTTTTTTATTGTGACTTTAATATTTTTTTAAATTTTTATTGAATTTATTGGTGTGACATTGGTTAATAAAATAATATTGGTTTCAGGTGTATAACTCTATAATACATCATCTGTATATTGTATTGTGCATTTACCACCCCAAGTCAAGTCTCCTTCCATCACCATTTATC
>NW_005360273.1:908811-911484 GCF_000412655.1 Myotis brandtii | reverse complement strand
GAAACAAGTATACAAGACGAGTGTGGATGGGAGAGTTGGAAGGGGTCGACCTCAGCAAATGTACCTCAATCAGATTGAGGACGTTTTTAGCAAAGGCCAGCTTAGGAGTACCCTAATTAAGTTAATAACAATGTACCTACCTATATAGTTTAAGTTTAAAAAATTTGGCTCTCAAAAGAAATTTAAATCGTCGTACTGTTGATATTTGGCTCTGTTGACTAATGAGTTTGCCGATCACTGATTTAGGCCAGCTAGCTTGAGGATGCCTGAAAAAGGAGAGGAGTGGGATGGAGAAGAGGGGAGATGGGGGGGGGAGAGAGAGAGAGGGAAAGAGAGAGAAAGAGAGAGAGAGAGAGAGAGAGAGAGAGTGATTGATTGATTGGCTGCCCTGACTGGGGCCAAGAAATGATCCCACAACTCAGTTACGTGCCCTTGACCTGGAATTGAACCCCAGAACCTTCCGTGCACAGGCCAACACTCTAACCACTGAACACACTGGTAGGGCTATCCTCATTTATTTATTTTTATGTATTTATATTTTAAATATATTTTTATTGATTTCAGAAAGGGTGGAGGGAAAGAGATAGAAACATCAATGATGAGAATCATTGATCAGCTGCTATAACACCCCATTCCAGGAAAGAGTGGCCAATCAGCGCATTGCATTCCCATGTCCTGCAAAAGGTGTGTAATACCCAGACATATGGGCATTGGCATAATGTCATATTGTTCCTTCTACACTGAGCCCACATCAATTCATAAAATCCCACTTGAGAGTTCTTGTTATAATACCTGGGCATAATAGAAACTAATCCCTCTTTCAAATAACAGCTATTTGAATAGGTGTTTTTTCTTCAATGAAAAGACCTTCTGCTCCTCCAAACTTGCCTCATCTAGTTTGTCTTCCATATAGTTCATGCTCTTTCCCATTACTTCTCATCTCTATTCTATCAGGCTTATTTAAAATGTGAATTATAAAGCATCATTTTATTACATCACTTATGCAGTCTATTTGGTTGGGCAATCTTCGTGTTTATTCCTTTGATAGTATCTTATTTTCCCTCTTCCTTTATTTTTAACCAAAAACTCCTCATATATCTAGACTATTTGATTAATATAGTTTTTCCCAGTGAGCACCATGATTCACAAGAAAATGCTTTTCTTTTATTACTGTCATCTGAAGGTCTTGATAAAATTAACTTTGATCAAACTCTACACTAGAGATCATAGGTCTCTTAAGACTAATCAGGAATTAGAGGTGCCCATGCCAGGGGAAATTATCTTGAAAGTAGCATATACATTAGGGTGCAAATTATTTCCTCCTAGTATACTAGATCTTTAATAATGATTTCTAATTTTGTTGTAAAATATCACAAGGCTTTAATTCCTTTTTTAGGTACTCCCAAACCAACCATCAAATGGTTACGGAATGGTAGAGAGCTGACAGGCAGAGAGCCCGGTATTTCTGTCTTGGACGAAGGCACAATGTTGGTTATTGCTTCTGTTACACCATATGACAATGGGGAGTACATCTGTGTAGTAGTCAATGAAGCTGGGACCACAGAAAAAAAATATAACCTCAAAGTCCATGGTAAATACAGATTAAAATGCTAAAATCACAAAATTGAATATGTGACATTTTCAAATTATTATATATAAGTTATTCTCTCAGTGTAGTATTATGTAATGTGAATAGAAATGTTATCAAACAAAACTGGTCCTCTGATTGTATTTATTGACTGATTTGATTAAAACTTTGTGTAATTTTTTTATTGTGACTTTAACATTTTTTAAAATTTTTATTGAATTTATTGGTGTGACATTGGTTAATAAAATAATATTGGTTTCAGGTGTATAACTCTATAATACATCATCTGTATATTGTATTGTGCATTTACCACCCCAAGTCAAGTCTCCTTCCATCACCATTTATCTCCCTTTACCCTCTTCTACCTTCCCCCACCCCCCTTTCCCTCTGATAATCACCACACTGTTGTCTGTGTTTATGAGTTTGTTTTTTTATTTGTTTAATCTCTTCACCTATATCATTCAAAATTCAAATGGTAGAAAAATATATATAGTCAAAAGTGTCATGACTAGGAGCTGAGTCATCTACTTATCCTCCCTAGGGCCAAAGAAAGTCATTAGCTTTATATTTATGTGTGTGTATCTTCACAGAGATATTTATACATATGCAAAGAAATATATATACATTTTTATCCTCATTTTATTTAATTTTAATTTTTGGTTAATCCTCACCTTAGGATATTTTTCCCATCAATTTCTAGAAAGAGTGGAAGGGAGGAAAGAGAGACAGACAGACAGACAGACACAGACATTGATTGGCTGCCCTGACTGGGGCCAAGAAATGATCCCACAACCCAGTTACGTGCTCTTGACCTGGAATTGAACCCCAGAACCTTCTGTGCACAGGCCAACACTCTAACCACTGAGCCACTGGTAGGGCTAGCCTCATTTTATTTATTTATTTATTTTTATGTATTTATATTTTAAATATATTTTTATTGATTTCAGAGAAGGTGGAGGGAGAGATAGAAACATCAATGATCAGAGAGAATCATTGATCGGCTGCCTCCTGCATGCCCCCTACTGGGGATCAAGCCCACAACCCGGGCATGTGCCCTTGACCGGAATCAAACCTGGGACCCTTCA
>NW_005360273.1:883316-907224 GCF_000412655.1 Myotis brandtii | reverse complement strand
ACACATCCTACTGGGGATGTGCCCGCAACTAAGGTACATGACCTTGACCGGAATCGAACCTGGACCTTTTGGTCCGCAGGCCGATGCTCTATCCACTGAGCCAAACCGGTTACGGCCAGATGCATTTCTTACATATGACAGAGTTGACTGAAAGAGTAAAGAGAAAAATAAATTGATAGGATAAATATCTTCATATCACTCTATCATTATTTTGTCATTAATATTTGTTGAACAGAACCATATTGTATGGAGATTTAAAAGGTATTATTATTTATCATACAGAGACATCTATAGGTTTTTGGTACCATCTTATACATAAAATCGTCAATAACAACACTTGTCAATTTCTCCAGTTATGTGGGCAGGAAATTCTCTGGGTAGTAATTATGTAGGATGAGGCAGAGTAAGTACCATTCATGCTGTCGACATCTCCTGAAGCTACTAGTTGTCCTTGAACTTGGATGGTAGAAAATGCACCTTCCCCTGCATTCTAATTAATTTTTTGTAACTAAATCACCTCAGCTCTGATTCTAGTTAATGGGGGAGAATTCTGAGAACAGGTAATAACTAATAAATTGGGTTAGAATACATTTTTAATTTTTTAACAGTAATCAAATTTAAAATTTTATAATTTAGTGTGTGAAATCATATTTGCCAATTTGAGTTTACATAGTGATAAAATGATTTCCTCTCTTCTCAATATTTTGCTCACCAAAATGGGCATATGATTTATACGTCTGGGGTGGAAGTAGGAATGATACTGCATTAAAATTACCATACAAAACTGTTATAATATGAAATTAATCTCTCTCATTAAACTTCTCAAAGTCTTAAGTACTTTGCATTTCCTGTACCAACATTCCCATTATTATATTTAAGTATAGACTATAAAATCTAAGTAATCTTTTCTGTCATTAGTCCTATTGGCATCATTTCTCTTGACACACTCATTTGCTTTGAATTTTGTCTGGGCTGAGGACTCCCACATTTTTATCTCCATCTCAGACTTCTCTGGCATGGTGAACTGAGTGGTCTCAATGAATGCCTGTTCTGGTCACCTGTGGTGATTCCTATCATAGTGACCAGTACCTCCACCCCTCCACTCGCTTCTGCCAGAACCTGGTATTTCTTCCTACTTCCATCTCCCCTGCTCCTTAAACTTACATCCTCTTAAGTCTATTTCCTAATCCCATGTTAAATTATTTACTCCTTTCTATTTCCACTGTAAAGGTATCATTTATAAGCTGTGTTAATGCCATATAATAGCCTCTGAACTCTCCCCGTCATCCACTCTTTGCCACGGAAATCTACTCTTTATGCAACAGCCAGCATGGCTGATCGTACCCCTCCCCTACTGAAACCCTCTAACAGCTGGAGATGAAACCCTTCATTTCAATGAAGATGAGGAACCAGACACCTTAGCATGATGTGAAGGGAGAAGATTCAAAGGTCAGGAAAGTGTACAGGAACTCTTCAATATGTTTGATAATTCCAAGAATAAAAACTAACAGAGCCAACACTATACTCAGATCCAGTTTTAGTGTAGGAACCCTGTAAAAGAGACAGGGGTGATATATTTTAAGCAGGACTATGGTGTGATATGTAGAATTTGAACACTCGTTATAAGATTGACAGTGGTTATGTCATTCATTAAAATGTATAGCAGTAGTAAATTGTATGAGCCTCACTACTCACTCACATTCTAAACTTCTTCTGTACATGGGTTTAATACTCCTCAAAATGAGCAAAATGAGTTTTGTACTACCAAGAATTGTCCTGCTATCAAATCTTTCATGAATGTATTCCTATACTTGAATTTAACATTTGGTTCCATAGATGTGATATGAAAAAAGATTATTCTGTGATATGTTTAACAGTTAGATCTTGTTGAAATACTGTAGAAATCATTGATTATCTGATCTCCTTCCCCCCACTCTTTTTGCAAAGTTATAGATTTTCATGATAATATGTATTTGTTCAAGTCCCACCCACCATAATAGGTGCCAACTCCGCCAATGAAGTCTCAGTTGTACTCAGTCACGACACCAGCCTTGAATGCCAGGTCAAGGGCACTCCCTTCCCAGTGATTGACTGGTTCAAAGATGGCAAGTGAGTATCTTTTCTGTATTTGTTACAAGGGTATTTATAGGAAATCGATGTGTAAATGCATATGGATTTTCTCTTAATTATTTTACCTCGTGGACTATTATTGAATGAGCATGACAGAAGACAATATTGCTCAAAAAAATGGTCTCAAAGCCTTACAATACCTTTCGTTCTTATGAATTACAAAGCTCTTTATAATTGCTGGGGATTTTATTTTAGAAACATATGAAACTCAAGTTTATTATACACGAAATAGTCTGTCCACAGGATAAGAATTTTTAAAAAATAAAAAATGTAACATCCAAATGCAGAAGTGATTTTGCTTTGATATGGGAATTGTTTGAATTACTTAAAAAGAAAATGTGTTGCCCTGGCCAGTGTGCCTCAATGGCTAGAGTGCCAATCTGAGCACCCAGGGGTCACAGGTTCAATTCCTGGTCAAGGGGACATACCTGGGTTGCAGGTTCGATCCCTGTCGCTGGTCAGGGTATGCAGGAGGCAACCAATTGATGTATCTCTCTCACATTGTGCTCTCTCTCTCTCTCTCTCTCTCTCTCTCTCTCTCTCTCTCTCTCTTTCTCCTTTTCTCGTTACCTCCCTCCCTCTGTCTCTCCCTTCCACTCTATCTAAAAAGCAATGGAAATATACTTGGATGAGGATTAACAAAGAAAAGAGAAGGAAAAAGAAAAGGAAAATGTGTTTACTACAACAAGATAGGAATACTTAATCTAGTTCTCTATACAGGCAAAAAGGTACAACCACAGAAGAGCAGTCAGATGTTTCTTAGACTTCAAGTTCAAAGTCTGCTGAGGTTTGCCCACACTGATATAACTGCATGATTTGTATTGTTTGTGAGAGTTCATTTCTCATGGCATGGTCACAATTCATGTGTTAGAGTAGTTCCTCAGAGCAAGTCTATAAGACTAAGCAGCCAAGAGTAAAACTTTGCAGTGTAAATAAAGGACTGTATGCAAACTTTTTAAAGATCAGTAAGCCAAACAACAGCATAGAAAAATGTATGGAGGGTATGAACAGGCAATTAAAAATATATTAAGTAAGCAATAAATGTATTAGAAGATGCTCACCCTCAATAATTTGGAAAATGTACACAAAAAAATCATACGACTTTATTGTTCACAAGTCAGGCAAAAATAAAAAAGTAAAATTTGAAAAATATCATGTATTTGCTAGAGAATGGGAAATTTGGATATAGTATTCTGCTGGGTAGAATGTGAACTGGTACTATGAAAGGTACTACTTGTTTATTAACATAGCAATGCTTATAATTATGTATCGTGTGGTTAAGACACTGGTACTATTAAGATTTGAATGCTCTAGCCTGATGGGTGTGGCTCGGTGGTGGAGCGTCGAACTATGAACCAGGAGGTCACAGTTCAATTCCTGGTCAGGGCACATGCCCAGGTTTTGGGCTCCATCCCCATTGGGGGGCATGCAGGAGGCAGCCGATCAATGATTCTCATCATTGGTGTTTCTATCTCTCGCTCTCCCTTCCTCTCTCTGAAATCAATAAAAATATATTTTTTAAAAAGAAAAGATTTGAATGCTCCTATGCTCCTATGCTGTCATGGAGCAATTACACCTTCAGCATCTAGAGCAGGAAGCAGTCATGGTGTCCAAAGGACGGCCTTTGCATGTGGAGTTTCTCCTTCGATGATAATATCTCGATGATATTCCCTGCATATAAGCATAACCAATGGACATAAGACACTGGTGGGTAGGGGAGGCCAGGGGATTGTCAAGGGTGGGGGGGAAAAAGGAGAAATATGTAATACTCTTTGTAATAATTTAAGCAATAAAAAAAAAATAAAGGAAATACTTATTTATCATTCAAAAAAAAAGAACACAATGCTATTTATGTACAAAAACGTTATTGTTGAGTGAAAAGTAGAACAAGAACACAATGCTATTTATGTACAAAAACATTAGATTACCTTGGAAATACATTTATGGGTGAAAATATTTAGGAAAACGTGGGAGAATACAAACCAAACTGATAATGGTGGGAGGTCTAGAGAGAAGACTCACATTAGGGGTAATAAACCAAGAAGCCCTTTCCTTATTATAATGCTTACATTTTTTACTTCTTTAAATTATGATGTTACTTGCATAATTAACAATTAGTAAAAGTTTTAAAGTTACTTAAATTTGAATGACTGTATCAAGTATTCACTTCCTTAAACAGTTAAAATGCATTAAACTAAGGTACTTTGTTCTCTTAGCTTTTAAGAACTTTATAAAAATGTCATGCAAGAAGTAGTAAAGGATGCTAGCAAAGAAATGAAATGTGTTTCCATTTAATCTTATAGTCTGACTAGTGGCTTATTAATAGGGCAGTGCTTCTAATTAGGTATCATGTGGTTAAGTCACTGCAACTTTTTAAAAACTAGCTGTGAGTATTCCTAAAAATAAGATCAACGGATTTTAAAGAGATGACTCTTGGGATATCATAGACTTTAATAACCATAATGTTTGAGTATTAAGTAAAGCTGTTGCCAGTTGTATAAAGTGAGCATTTAATAGTCAGTAAATGGCTCGGTAGCAGAAAAAGACTTCCTAGACAACTATATATGAGCTGCTTTTGTCATAAATATCTTTCAGTATTTATGATTAAAAAACCATTCATATTTACTGTAATATCTGCTTTTTAGAAAAGTTGGCCTGGTCATTGCCTTCAGTAAGTAATAACCATTTTTTCTATTGTGAATACTTTTCCAGATAGTGATATAGTGATAAGGTTCAAAAATAATATTGTTTGGCCTGAAGCTCCTATACTCTTGGTTTTTCTTTTCTAAATGCTGGTAGAAATATTGGCTGTGCAAACCCAAAATGAAAAGATAAAAAAATTTAAAAAAGCAAAACAACCAGAAGAAGAAAAAGAGGAAGGGATGAATGACTGAAGCAGATAATGATGCTGCCAGTTTGCTATTAATATTATTCAACACTTTAAGTTCAAAAGGAAGAAACTCTTCATCTTAAAGTGATAATTATCTCACTTGCATTAGTGGAGTAGTTTAATAATTCCATTTTTCTCAGTAGGAGTACCAAGCGCATCATTTTTTTCTAGATTTATACTAAAAAATTCAACTTTGATTTTTAACCTCCTATGACAATGATTTTTGTTGTGATTAAGAAGAGAGGAAATATAGGAAAATAAAAATAGACTCATGGAATAAAATTTTTTTTCTAGGCCTTTATTTTTAGGAGATCCTAATATTGAACTTCTAGACAGAGGACAAGTTTTACATTTAAAGAACGCGCGAAGAAGTGACAAGGGGCGCTACCAGTGCACTGTGTCCAATGCAGCCGGCAAGCAAGCCAAGGATATAAAACTGACAGTCCATAGTAAGCGTGACTTTCCTATGCTTTTTATTGGTATCAGTTCTCAGTATGAATTGAAAAGCAGGGTTCACTCTAATATTAACTGTTCTTTTTTTCAGACTGAATAATTTGGAATGCTACTTTAGAATATGTCTTTATGTGTTTTAGGCTAGAAAGTTGCATCCAATTTTAATGCATTTTATCAATAAGGATGGACTTTTTTCAAGCGGTTTAGTGGTTTTTATATGATCTCACTTAAGAGATCACGGATTTCCTAATTGGTTGGTATATACATAGACCAATTGTTTACATCCTTAAAGGGACATATTAAAAAGGCACAGTGCATTTTAATGTGCAGTGTGTTTATAACCTTTATCTTTAACAGCCTTCCACAAACGGAAGGACGGGTCTCAGAAAAAGTATACATAAATTAAATTGAAACTGGAAGTGGCATTTATTTGGCAAATTTAAGCAATAGATGGATGTTATACTGTTCTACTGTCAACTGGAAATGTTCTTTGAGTTATTTTTCTCAATTTCACAAATACAGTCTTTTTAAGTATAAATGCTATTCCTTTGTAAAACATTTATGGAGGATAGGCAGATGTTTGAACCCGTGTTTTTGGATTCATTGATGTATCATCTAATTAGGCTACCCAGCTGATTTAGAAAGTCTTCATCATTTGCATTTGCATCAAGGCCTGACAAACATTGCTGAAACTGAAATTTGAGCTCAGAAAATATATCCACTGCAAATTTGCAGCAGAATCGAGTGCATGGGAAATGTATTAAGCAGCTGACCATACTTGTGATTCAAACAACAGAATGACTAACACAGTATAAATTTTGCACTTAAATGCTGTTTTTGTCTGCTAATTTTGGGTTGAATTCATTTAAAAAATTATGAAGCTTATAGCCAAACTAATTTCCAAAATCTTCCAGTATTCAGTAATCATATTTGAAGACAATTCTTCACATTCAGAAAAAAATTTAGTCTAAGTTTTAAGTTCAAAAAATTATAATGTAACTTTACCACCATTAAGAAATTAAACTACTATATTGTAGGAAAAGTGATTTTATACACCTTCTACTTCTGAAAAAAAAAATGAAACTGCTGATGTTTAAATTCAGAAGAGCCAATAAAATATACCTTGAACACGAATATGTTCAATAACATACTAATATTTTGCACAAAGTGTTTGTTAATAAATAATATAAGCAATAAAGATAGACTTTTGATGCCTTGTATTTTAATAAGCTTTGTAAATTTGTCTTAGTCTTTTTCAGCCTCACCCATATTTTTACCACCATCAGTGTGTTTTTAATTTTTGTTTTGTTTTGTTTTCTTTTACCATCACTTTTAACACATCTTAGCAGATTTCCCGTCAGATTATAATGGATTTATGTTTTTTCAACTTCTTTGAAAACATTTTTGTTTGTAATTTTTGTACAGAATATTCATCACTTTCTTCAGAGTTAGCATTGAGTCCTCAAATAAACAAAAAAACACACCCCTAAGTGATGTCATTAACACCTGTCAATTTGTCAAATCCAAGTATAGTAGGTCTCGCCATAAATTATGTGTGAGAAAAGTTTGTGTATGTGAATGTCTGTCACTGTGAACTAGTTCTAGGAATGGTTATCAGAAAACATGGAGGTACTCTGCTCAGCAGCCAGGTCTTGTTTTCTAATATCGTCTCCACCAAAAGGAAGCAAGGCTCCTTGGAGAAATGGTTAATTCCAGGACAGGGGCAGGAATATGCACGCAGCCTGGAGCAGGCAGTGGGACCAGAAAGTTCAAAAGTACTAAAGTAATAAAATAACATGGGTTTGTCAAATTTCATGATGAGACATGCCTTGCAGTGGGTAAGGATTGGCAATGTGGGGAGTGAGGACCTGAGGTGGGCAGGTGGATCAGGAACCATTTACTGCTCGCCACAGTGGGAAGGAAATGAGAAATCAGTGTTCCCAAGAGCAAGTTGAGAAGAAATCAGCTACTAGATGTCACATGAGAGTAGGCAAGACATAGAGGAAGACAGTCTAGTAAGGAAGTCGGTGGTTAAGAAGCAAGAAGACATTGGGGATCAAGGATCCACAAAGATTGATAAGTAAAAGGACAAGTAAGCCATGTCAAGACTGACATCACTAATTAGAATGTCAGTTGGTTAGAGCTCAGCCTTTACTTCCTGCCATTCTCTACAAGTTTAGGAATTATAGGGGATGGGTGCTAATAAAACTCAGTGTTCACTTAGCACTGTACTCTCCCCCAGCTTGGGCAGGATTCAAGATGGCAGACAGCCTTCATTGGGAAAGGGGACTTGGGTGGCTTTATTCCTCCTCTTCTTGCTCACTTCTGTGTTTGCTGTCTCTTCTATTCTCTTCGATATTGCTGTGGGAAAGGGGGAACGAGGGAAGAGAATAGGCTCATTTTGACCTAAGCTGGATGGTTTCATGCCCTTTATCTGGCAGCCTATGAAAAGGTAGACCTGGAAGATGATTTCATTGGTGACTTCTGTGGGCTCCTGGAGAGTTCTGTTCTTCTGATGACCCAACAAGATAGATATTCTAAGTCAGGGGTCCTGAAACTTTTTAAACAGGGGGCCAGTTCACTGTTCCTCAGACCGTTGGAGGGCCGGACTATAGTTTAAAAAAAAACTATGAACAAATTCCTATGCACACTGCACATATCTTATTTTGAAGTAAAAAAACAAAACGGGAACAAATACAATATTTGTATTTGCATGTGGCCCGCGGGCCGTAGTTTGAGGACCCCTGACTTAGACCTTTAGTATTTCTTGGGGGCAGGGCATGCAGTTGTACCACACCTGACGATTTTGCTCCAATGGCCCGATATGAAACCTATTTCTATCTACTTTAAGTGGTGTTTCATTTTGTTTTGCTTTGGTAAATGTAACGTTCTTAGACTGTACTGTCTATTGGACTTAAATGAACCCCTGAAACGAAAGCTGTGACGTTCTGCTTTATCCGAAACCCAGAAGGAGGGTGATAAAAATGGACAAAACAGGCAAGTCATTATCAGCAGATAAATCACAGGCTTCCTCGTTGTCTTTAATGTGTATTTGCTTTGAGTGCATCATTTAAACACCTGTCACATTTAAGATTTTATGCAGATGCTAAAGCCTAGAAAACTTGTTTCTGCTCCGAAATCCTTTGTAGTTCCACCCAGTATTAAAGGAGGGAATGTCACCACGGAAATATCAGCATTGATCAACAGCGTAATTAAGCTGGAGTGTGAAACACGCGGACTTCCGATGCCAGCTGTCACGTGGTATAAGGACGGCCAGCCGATCATATCCAGTTCGCAAGCACTTTATATTGATAAAGGACAGTTTCTTCATATCCCTCGAGCACAGGTCTCTGATTCAGCAACGTACACGTGTCATGTCAGCAATGTTGCTGGAACTGCTGAAAAATCGTTCCACGTGGACGTTTATGGTAAGGAACATATATGAGCTTTAATCATCTGTCTTTCCACCTCTGCCTTCTAATATGCCAACTTCCAGTTCATTCACTAATAAGGTCCTGGTGGATTTGATCATTTTCAATATGCATGGGTAGGAGTTAGAAGAGTTTGTCCCATGATTTGGAAAAAATGTTTTTAAAAGTTACCGTTAGCAGGAACTGGTCCATTCATTTGGCCAACCATTTGGCCGTGGCACTTGGGGCTTCCAGACCATTTGACTTTTATGCAGAAGGTAAAGGCATTATTAGGACTAAAAGCATTCTCTTCTATTTGCCCTTCAGAAGCCAGACATGGTAATATCCCACAAATATTTAGAATAGCTGTAGATCGGCTGAACCAAGAAATTCTTTCCTCAACAGCTAAGCCGGGGATGAATGGTAGGAGTCCTATTTCATTGGGACTCAAAGAATTGCTTGAAATATTACTTTTTTCTCACAGTTCCTCCCATGATTGAAGGTGACTTGGCTGTACCTCTCAATAAGCAAGTGGTTGTTACCCATTCACTGACACTGGAGTGCAAAGCTGCCGGCAACCCTCCGCCAGTTCTCACCTGGTTAAAAGACGGTGTCCCCGTGAAAGCCAGTGACAATATCCGAATAGAAGCTGGTGGGAAGACGCTAGAAATCACGAGTGCCCTGGAAGTCGATCGGGGGCAGTATGTGTGTGTGGCGACCAGTGTGGCAGGAGAAAAGGAGATCTACGACGACGTTGATGTCTTAGGTACATAAGGATGTCACTATCTGGATTCTCAGATTCATAGCCATACCTGACTAGTTTATTAAAGTTTCTTTTTGTTGCCCTGCCGGTGTGGCTCAGAGGTTGAGCATCGACCTATGAACCAGGAGGTCACAGTTCAATTCCCAGTCAGGACACATGCTCTCTCTGGTTGTGGGCTCGATTCCTAGTAGGGGGCGTGCTAGAGGCAGCTGATCAATGGTTCTCTCTCATCATTGATGTTTCTATCTTTTTCTCCTTCTCCCTTCCTCTCTGAAATCAATAGAAATGTATTAAAGTTGGTTTTGGTGTGGGGTTTTTTTTGGGTGGGGGGGGGCGTGTCATGCATTAAATAAAATAATCGAGAATAAAATAATCTGCAGTAATAAAATAATTTAATTTTCTGTTCAACTCTGGACTGCACATTACTGAGTGCTGGATTTGTCACTAGATCCCAATATCCAAAAGCCTCATAAAGCTTCCACTGGTTTTGATAGAATCCATTGCGTTTGTAAGTGCATAGGTGCATTTTACATCTGGGACCACATCTGCCTGCAGGAAGGGAGAGCATGGTCTTCCGGGCCGAGCACTGTGATGGACAGCAGGAAGCTTAGTCTCTGGGTCTCGGAAGTCATCTTGCAACCCTGAGTCTTACTTCTTTTAAATTGAAGGCTTTTGAATAGAGGCCCGGTTTTTTGAGGTTCCCTCCTTTTATTCTTATGAAAATAAGCAACATAAAATATGAGTCAACTTTATATTCAGATGGTATCAGTAACACCATAGTGCTAGATGAATTGCGAAAAATCCGCAATATGTCAAAAGTACATTCACTGGCCCAGGCAATTGTTATTGTAAAATGTATTTAACATTTCAAATCCCCTTTGTGTACCAGTTACTGCAATACTTACCAACTTAGTGTTGCTTAAGGTGATGCTGTATTTTTTTCTTGTATACATTTCACTGCATGTTACATCTCTGCTGTTTTCTAGTGCCGCCCGCTGTAGAAGGAGGAGATGAAACATCTTACTTCATAGTGATGGTTAATAACTTATTGGAGCTAGACTGTCAAGTGACAGGCTCTCCCCCACCAACTATCATGTAAGGGTTTTGGTATGTCTATTAAATACCTCCCACTTTTTTATTTGAGTGTTTCAGAGCTATCTTGAAAGAGGTCCTGTGTAGCTAAAAAGTGGTTGTATAAAATTACATTCTTTATATTCCTCTTTTAATAGACACACACTATATACAAGGCGACTTTTAATTGATACTCACAGGGTCTTTAAATCTGCTCAATTAGAGGCATTCCTTTTATGCTCTTAGAAATTACATCTCCAGTTTATAGAAACAGACTATTAAGCAGTCTGTTAACTCTTCCTGGGACCCTGAAATGTTTAATGAACAACTAAGTAGAAAGAAATGTACCAGACATATTAGGGAAATAGTTAATGTGCATATATGTTTACTTATTCTATTTTCTCATTCCTTCATTCACAAAGCATTTCTTGAATATTTATCTTTCATTTCCAAAGTGCTATAGGAAATGCAATTAAGGAACAGTCAACTAAGGGAATAAAATATGTTCACCTATGATTATAAAACTATATGGAAAGTGATAATTCATAAGAAGTGAAAAAATATAATGCTATATCATTTCAGGGTTTTAGTTTACAGATGTTTTAGGATTGTGTTCATTTCACTAGTTAATATTATTTAAACATTTCAAGTGAATAATATTTATGGGGCATTTACCTCGTTTTGTAACCTAACATTAATAGATGAATGAAGAACTCAAGACATGGTTATTGGGTTCCAACAATTTGCCAACCTCTGTGTTAGCCTGGGTTTCTTTTTTCCTTTCCCCATGTACAATTTACTTTATAAAGTAAGAAAATAGGAAATTAGGCAAATGAATAATTGAAAATTTATATATGTATGTGTATAAAATATATAAATAAATATAGTTTCTTTAAGATATATATACACATATATATATACAGACACACACACACACACATACACACACATATATATATGAATGTATATGTATATATGAAGATATATATATTCCAGGGACTTAATCATTTAAATATATATCCATACTTCTTTTTGCCTTGTTTCTATAGGTGGCTGAAGGATGGCCAGCTAATTGATGAAAGGGATGGATTCAAGATTTTACTGAATGGACGCAAACTGGTCATTGCCCAGGCCCAAGTGTCAGATACAGGCCTTTATCGGTGCGTGGCAACCAACACTGCTGGAGACGACAGGAAGGAATTTGAAGTGACTGTTCATGGTAGGCTGAAGAAGGGACAAGAGCATTTCATTTAAAATTAATCTTGCATTGTTTCATTAGCTAATTCACATTGTAGCTCTGGATAAATCTTGAGGTGTGGAGAATAATGTAAAGAATGTGAATTTGCGCCCTGGCCAGTGTGGCTCAGTTGGTTGGGTGTTGTCCCTGCACTGAAAGGTTGCTGATTAGATTCCTGGTCAGGGCACATGCCCAGGTTGCAGGCTCGATCCCCAGTAGGGAGTGTGCAGGAGGCAGCCCATCAATGTTTTGCTCTCATGTTGATGTTTTCTCTCCTTCTCCCTTCCTCTCTCTCTAAAAATCAATAAAATAAAATAAAAAGTGAATTTGACCTGGCTGGGGTTCTCAGGTGGTTGGAGAGCCATCCTGTATACCTCCAACAGGTTGCAGATTCGATCCCAGGTTGGGGCTCATACGGGAGGCAACTAATCGATGTTTCTCTGTCACATTGATTGTCTGTGTCTCTCTCCCTCCCCCCCTTCCTCTTTCTCTAAAATTAATGAAAACATATCTCTGGGTGAGGATTAAAAAAAAGGGAATTTGAATTAAATATTGGTAGATTTTTAAGTCACTTTATTAACACACTTACCCAAGAGATACCATGTGAATGCATAGAGAGAGAACTGAAATGTTAGGATATTCTGCATAGAATGCCAGGTCTGTGGAATGATCCTAAGTAAGATAAAAGAGGGAGGCAGAAAATTCCACATCAGAGGGTTATGTCAGCCTTGAAGGGTTTCGCCAAAACAGGAGGGAGTGTGAATAGAGTCATTTCCAGAAATGGAGGCCGAGGGTGTTATGCAGGATCCGGGGCATCTAAGTGCATTCACAAAACTGGCACGTGAGTGTGAAAACCATTACTGCAGCGACAGAAGCAACTTTCTGGCAGGTTATTATGTGTCTCACTTGCCAGCAGAGCCTGGGAAGGAGGGACTGGAACGAGAGGCCGGGGAGCCATTTGGAAGTCATCGCAGAGGTTTCTATGAATGTCAAGTTCATTTTCCCCTCTCCATCCAGACGCTTTTTTCCTGCCTTTTCAGTCCCGTGATGGAATATAGCGATCCTGTTTCACAGTCTCAGTTCCAATTCCTGAGTGAGGGAAGCTGGCAGGGCCAGCTTAAAGCAAGTGGCCATCCTGGGTTCGGTCAGCCTTGCTGGGGGCAGGGTCACCCACTATAAATATGGGTGCTGGTTTAATGAAGGAGCTGTCAAGAAGGGGAGGGTCATAATAAAGAGGGAAAACGCACCCAAAGGTGTAAGCTAAGCATACATGTGGATTGCTGTTGCTGCAAATATATTGTACTCATTCTTTTGAGAAGTAGGGTTTTATAATTAAGAAATAAGTACTCACTAAAGTATAAATTAAGTGCATGGGGTAAAATTATTTCATGTTTTGTTTACATTTTTACAGTTTCTGGTTTCATTTTGCATACAGATTTTTAAGTGTCTGACCCCACTGATTATGGTTTTTTGTTTCCTTCTTTCCTCCCTCCATCCCTCCCTTCTTCTCTCTTTATCCCTCTCTCCCTTCTATTCTACTTTCTTCCTCTCTTGAATCTAGTTCCTCCAACAATCAAATCCTCAGGCCTTTCTGAGAGAGCTGTAGTGAAATACAAGCCTATCACCTTACAGTGCATAGCCAATGGCATTCCCAATCCATCCCTTACATGGTTAAAAGATGGCCAGCCTGTGAGCACTGCCCAAGGAAACTTCAAAGTAAGTAGAAATATTAGTGAGCCCCAAATGAGAAAGCTACACAGATCTCCCATGAGTAGCACATGCTTCTTTCCAATTGTAGATTTTCCTGTCGTACGGATTTTGCCGAAAATTTATTGAAACAATATGTGTTTTCCTTAGCATTTTTAAGAGCATTTCACTTAATATTTTCATATGAAGAATGGAATTAATTAAAAACTAATAATTTGAACAGTCATATCCGTTTTTAATTTATTAGTTGGTACTTTTATTATTTTGATTGATGACTATCTTAACTATTGAAAAATTGGTGTTTTATGAATGAATATTGTTCATCAATACCGCGTAGCCCCAATATGTTCACCATAAACTAAGATTAAGGTAAAGACACATCTATATAGACCTAACTGAAAAATATATTTTAACCAGTGTTATAAGCTTCAAGAGGGCAGAGATTATATAGCTGGTATATAACTGTATCTCAGTACATGTTTGTTAAGTATATAGGTAGATGATAGATAGATACATAGATTCCAAATCTAGATAATTTAAATGATGCATTTAAAATCCAGATTAATACGTATCGCTACTAGGTTCAAGTTATTTGATTGATGTGTGTATGAACTTGGCTTGTAATAAGTTTTCAATAGGGAGGAATGTGCTGAGTTCTTTTCTCAGTACAATAGGTGGATATCTGATCATTTATTATTCCTATTCCCAATCCAACGGAAGGAATCTTATACTTTGGCTAGTGAAAGATTTAGTATGTAGCCTTCAAACATAGTGCAAGTAAACAACTGTTTACTGGAAATAGACATTTATCACATAATCATACAAAAGTATAATTGCACAAGTGTAAAGAGTAATTTTAAGAGAAAATATAGCAAAGTATGACAACAGATAATGAAAAAAGCCTTTAAGCATGCGAGTGATTTATGGAGAAAGCCTGTGAGCAGAGATCTGAAGAATATGTAGGAGTTAAATGGGTGAATTAGTGGAAGAGAACTAGAAGGTTAATTCAGAGAAGGTGTATATAGGCAAGCAATTTAAAGTAAAGGAGAGGATGACAGCTCTTAAAGACCTGAAAGCAGCCAGTGGAGTAGGAACAGAGAGCAAGAATGAATGGTATTAGGGGAGACCAGAGAGAGTAGGTAGGAGGTATTTAAGGAATATTAATGATTTTATTTTTACTGCAAAGCAATGGGAGATCTTTGAAAGGTTTTAAGAGAGGAGAGACACGATCAGGGTTGCATTTTAAGTAGTTACCCAGGCTCCTTTTGGAGAATGAATTGAAGGATCAAGAGTAGATATGTGGAAATCAATTAGGATTTATTTGTGTGGGAGAGAGAGAAGATAGAAATTTGGACTCACATACTGGCCATAGAAATGAGGATAGGTGGTTAGATTTGAGAGTTATTTATTGTTTATATTATTAGGGCTCAGTGAAAGATTGCTTATGAAAAGTGAGGGAGAGGGAAGTATCAAGGGAAACTGAGGAATCTAACCTACACAAATGCATAGATTATCATGACACTCAGTGACATAGGAGACTCTGGGGGGTGGGGGGACGGGGGTGGAGAGGGACCTGTGATTTGAGTTTTAGATTTTGGGGGTTGAGTTGACTTTGAAACAAACTAGTGAAAATGTCAAGTAGACCATTGAATATGTGTTCCTGGAGCTCGAAGGAGAGCTCTGGCTGGAGATGCCGACACTTAGATGATATTTGAAACCATGGTCACAGTTGATTTGATCCAAGGGAAGAATAAAGGGTAAGAAATATGAGAAAGAACTGACTGAGTTCAGAGTCCTAAGAAATCATGGCATTTAAAGGCTATGTACAAAAGTCCAGAAGGGAATATAAACATATGAATGTGCTGCTTAACATATTTAGCACGTATGGCTGGAGAATAGTGGGAGTTTACATGGGAGTGTATGGAGAGAAGATCATTTGGGGTCAGAATGTGGTAAGCCTAGAGGGCTATGTTGAGCTGGGATTTCATTCTGGGCAAAGTAGTGAGCCATGAACAAGCTTTGAGGGAGGACTGGTAAAAGGATCAAATTTACATTGTGGACAAATTATTCTGGCAACGGCATGCAAGATAGATTAAGAGTTTGGGAGGTTGGAGACACTGGAATATAAATTAAGCTATTATAATCCCACAGTGGCTGTGAGAATGGAAAATAAGGGATCTGAGAAACATCGAGTGGTATGGTTAATAGGAGAGGCATAGCGGGCTCCAAAACCTAGGCGACTTGGAGAAGAGTGGGTGCCATTCAACAAGGTTGGAAGCATGCAATGGGAAGCAGGTTTAGAGATACAGGAAATAATTATAAGCTTTGTTCGGGACATGTTAAATTTTGTGTGCTAACCTGTCCAGCAGATAGTTGGAACCACAAATGCTGAGCTCAGGAGAGAAGTTGAGGCCAGCACTGTAAATTTAGGAGTCGGCACAGGATTCTTCACTGAAGCCAAGGGTTTGGCTGAAAACTGTCAGAAAATTAAGTTTCCTCTTTCTGGGACAGATTCTGTAAAGTCATCTAAGGAAGTCAGAGAATGAGAACTAAGGGGAAATACTGTGTGTTCAAAACTCAGAAAGTAGAGTGATTCAAGGAAAAGGTCAGTCAACAATGCCAAATGCTATAGATGATGAGAAGAGAGGATGTGCTCACTGCATAGGCTGCTGGGTATTTGTCATTGGAAGTTACTGGTAGCCTCTGAGTAGAGTTTCAAAAAATAACCACTGAATCACCAGTTCCAACATGATGAAGGACAGTTGCAATAAGTTTAGGAGGGACGTAAGGAAAGACAGGAAAATATTTATCTGCATTTTCGTTAATTACACTTTATAATTTTTTACTTTTTTTCTGGCACCCACGACCATTTAATAGTAATAAAAAAAGATTGTTGTTTTAAAACTTTTTATGAAGTGTGATATCAATGTGACTGTGTTTTCTCAAATAGCTTAAATTTTAATCACATAACTCATAATGCTAAAGTTTTTTATTCAGTGGAGTTTTATGACTCTACCAGCAGGCTAGCCTTAGATTATTTTGCATTTTCCAACCAATAAGAAAAGCTCTTTAATAAAACGAGTCTATTTTCTTGTGCAGGATGAAGTGATCTGGCTCTAATCTTCTAAGAGAAAATGAAGATAATGGCATAAAAATATAATTAGATATCATAAAGTTAAATGAGTTTGTCTATCTCCACAAAGGTTTTCAAGTCCAAGATTAAGTACCAAATGCTGTTATGCTTTCTGCTCCCAATTAGATACAGTCTTCTGGTCGAGTTCTACAAATTGCCAAAACCCTGATGGAAGACGCTGGCAGATACACATGTGTGGCCACCAATGCGGCGGGGGAAGCCCAGCAGCACATTCAACTGCACGTGCACGGTAATGTCATCCCTACGTCCTGACAAAAGTATATTTCTTTGCCTTTTTATTTTAAAACACCGTGGGCTCATTTTTATTGAATTACACTGTTAAAAAGAATAAGTGTTTATTTTAGTCTGTATAAAAAAACTTAGGTTTTTGTTTTATTTACTTTATTGTAATTATAATTGCTCGTCTTAAGATCTTTAGTTTTCAGGTTGACAAATGGGATATGCCAGAGCTTATAAATAAATACACTAGAACACCCCCTCCCCCGTGCATGAATTTCGTGCACTGGGCCACTAGTAAATAAATAAATAAATACACTACCCTGTATTGGAAAGTATTCGAATTCTGTTGACAACTTTTCGCAGAAAACTTTTGTTGAAAAGGCAGAAGTTGCAAGGTTGTCCCATAGTATTGTCTGTGATCTTCTTGCCTGTAAGAGGGATTTTGTGAGTCGAAGCTAACCTTGACGCAGGATCTTCTCTCATGGTGACCATGGACCACCTCATGAATATTACAGCTTCACAGTAAACTTGAAAGACTGACCTTGAATGTAAGACTTCAGTCCCTGGAGAGTCATCAGAAAGGGCCAAGAAATACAGACTTGGACTTCCCTGAGTCAGCCAAGGATATTTGTAGAGAGTTATTCAAGATCTCCACCTAAGCAGCATTCATTTTCTCTAATTCTAATTGCTGTTAAATCATTAATTAATTAATTAATTCATATATTCACTCCACATTTACTAAACCATTTAACCTAAAAGAATGCCTTAGCACCTACCTTAATTCCAGGTACATAGTAGGCGGTCAGTAAATATTTAACAAATGGAAGAATAAATAAGTTAATAAAAAAATTTAGAACATTGAATTCTTCTAATCTATTTCTTTACATGTTTTCTTTAAATTGGCCGGTTAAAAGATTCAAATTATCAGTTCCCTAAATGTTCCCAATAAACCAATTTATTCTCTCCCCAGTTCCCTAAATATGAACACCTAAGTTATGGATGTCATACACACAAACCATGTTCCTTAAAAGGATGATTGTAACCATCTTGGAATTAGCTTACCATGCTTAAGGCTTTGGTGACAGGCTAACCCTACTCTCCCTTAAATGGCCTTGAGTTTACCTTGTTCCTCCTAAAGCCTAGTATCTGTCCCCAGGGTTCTTTGGCAGCTGTCTCCAGCACCTACTCAGATCTGCACTTCCATCTAAGAGTATGCTGGGGTGGGCTTGCTCTGCTTTCCCCATTTTCCTACCCAGCGGCTCTTTTTTTCCTCCTGGTATAAACTGTTTGTCTTCTCTTTTCCAACATTTCAGTCCTTATCTGGTCTCCATTGGTTAAGAGGAAACAGGGAAGTGGGATAGCTTGTTATGTTGCAATCATCTCGTGCACTGGGGTCCAGCTGACCGTTTAAGTTCTGTGCTAACTGTGATCTAGGTTACCTTGAGCAAACAAATTTATTTTCTCGGAATATCTGACTTGTGGAGTGCTTTTGAGGATTAGAGGCGTTCGATATAAAATATCTCCCACCTCTACTCTCTCAGGCTATCAAAAAGAAGGATGTTTTTGTTCTCTAGAATGACTTAAAGTACTTAAATGATGATTCTGTCATGAAGAACAGAGTATATGTCTCCAGAACCAGGGAGAACTAAACTTTATTGTTTGGGAAACCCAAACTGTAATGTTCATAAAAATTGTACATGCTGCATGTTAAAAATACAACTTCCTGGGCCCAGTCCCAGATCTTCTGAAACAGCATCTCTGATACAAGTGGTCTGTGTGCCATTACTTAGAGAAACATTGGCCCAAACTCTAAAGACTCACCTAGAGTCTTGCCAGTGTAGTCAAGAGTGACTGAAAACCAGAGTGCAGGAAAGAAACCAAGCATCCCATCCAATCCAGAGCAACAACAGAAGAGGAAAAGCAGAATCAATACACAAGTCTATAAACCGAGGGTCTGATTGTGGTAACACCGTGTATGTTAGCAGGAGATGCAGTTGGGGTACACACAGTTACATGGAAAATAATCAGAGAGTAAGGGACCAAGCTCGAAGACATCTGGGTCAATGTGAGAAGAAAGAAACAGAAGGTGAGTCAGGATTTATTTTAAGGATTTATTAAAACAATCTCCTTTATATGAATAAAAGCAAGATACTATACTAGCTGAAAATGTTTCATCTCATACCATCTTGACTTGTCTGGATAACAGTTCATCAGCCTGAATTAATAATAAAGTGAACTTTAAATGTAATACTTATTATGACCAACCTGGAGGAATAGTTGGCTATGTGAATGTGACAGGAATCTGGAGAGAAAGCTGGAATATCATCTTGACACTCATGACTGCAATGGTGCCTTGAATACAAATGACTCCAAATTTTATCTGTCTTCTTTGTTACTTGTGTTATTAACTTCAGCAAGAATTGGAGATGTTAAAAAAAAGTGTAGGAATTTCTAAGGGATTAGTGGATGACAGATTTCCAAAAGATCTCAGAGGTTAAAATGACAAGTTAATCTGATGTGGGAAACCACATAAGAATAGGGTGGAGAAGAGGGGGGAGATGTTACCAGACCTGAGGCCCTGAACCTAACTGTCCCCTATACCTGGGCTCCTGAGCATTAAAGAGAAAAAACCAACATGATATAGAAAAATGTTAGTTACATGCAAACAAGTGGTTAGAATAAGATGGAACTTGGAGACATTGTAGAAAATAGGTCTACCTTTCATCTACCTTTCATCTAGCGCCAATATTCCACCTTTGTGTGGAAATTACCTAAAAATCCGTACAGCTACAGCGGTCTGGTAGACACCACACATTGAAATACTAGATGTATTAATGGCTTTCTTCAATTACTGTAGAGATAATAACTCAGTTTCATAATAAAGTTAATCAATCTTAGAAATCAGTAATAGAAGCTTATAATATGAAAAACAAGAGAGGAATTGATTCTGTTATACTCTTGCTCTCTGAATGCTTCCAAAGTAATACAGTGGGGCCTTGACTTACGAATTTAATTTGTTCTGTGACGGAGCTCGTAGCTCATATTACTCGTATGTCAAATCAAAAAGTGAATGAATGAGACACGTGATGCTGGGCTGATGTTGTGGCATTCACTGTGAAGTTCGTTGCACCAACTAGCGGTGGGGTATCTGAAGCTGGCTCGTAACCTGAATTTTAGCTCGCAACTCAAAGCAAAAAATTGGCCGAGAGACGGCTCGTATCTCGAAAAACTCGTTAGTCGGGACACTCGTAAGTTAAGGCCCCACTGTATATCTAATTCTGTTACTGTATATTAAAAGGGACACTGAAAAATCTATAAGAAAGCAGATATTCTTTAATTTAGTTTATTCATTAATTTATTCAATCAATTCTATAGTTGCCTTTTAAGTTAAGATTTGTTTTTATCCCAATCTTTATTGTTGGGGTAATACATTCAGCAAATGAGCATCTATGACAATTGTCATCCAAAAGTGTTCAGTCCTAACAAACTCAGCCTCCCAGCTGTTAATATTTTTCTTTCTTATAATAAAGACTAGTGGCCCAGTGCACGAATCCGTACACATTGAAAAGAAATTAATTAGAAGAAATATTTTAATATTGCCATTTGCCCTTTCTCTATAATAGAAGTGTCAACCAAATTCATGATGGACAGATGGAAACACACGCGTGCGATTGGCACCAAGGAGAGCTTTCTATGTATCACACATGTGCGAGTCAACTTAGGCTTTTATATATATAGATCATAGATGATTCCATTATTCTCAAGCATGGGAAAAAAGCCTTTCTAAAAGGTGAAGTAAGGGTCCATGGTCTCCTGGACTGAAGACCAAGTCATGATCACGAGAAGAGGAGCGTTCTTATGATTCCCTGGTTTTTCCAGGGGAGTTCTATGCATCACAAGAGGCAGAGACTCTCAGTAGGTGGTCCTCTTGATTATGAAGGTTTCATAATTCTGGAAGTCCTAATTCTCTAGACCAAGATAAGAAATCATATCTAAACCTCAGGTATTTGCCAAGTGAGACAGATGTTTCCACACACAAACAATAATATGGCTCAAGCATTTATTTCGTCTGCACTTAATTGTTTCCTGGGGAAAAATCAGCCATGATGAAGCACTCAGAAGTATGATGTGGTGGATAAAAGCCTGGGCTTTGAATTGGGTTCATATATTTCCAAGTGATAGCTATAGAACACTGAGTTTAGATGTTAACTGTTTGAAAGTTCAGTTTCCTCACCTGTAAAATGGGGAGGAAAATGATAATGCCATAATCAGGGAGGTTATTGTGAGGATTAAATGAAAGACTATGTGTGAAAAGCTTAGGCTGGTGTTTGGTTCCTAGTCATCATCTGTAAAAAGTACCTTTAACCCCGTTTGAGCCAAACATATATTTGGCGCCTGGCCCTTCTCCTGCAGCATTTTAACAAATATATCTAAAGTCCTTTACTGTTGGCCAGAAACCATCTGGGGTCTGTATGAGTTGTCTGCTGAAAACATTAATGGAGCTCCCCTTGATTTAATTTTATTATTTTAAAGTATTTGCTTGGCTAACATCTCCTAACACCCACTTAAAAAAGGTTTCTCTATCATTTCTGTGTTTTACTTACTAGCTCACTTGTGGCCTAAAGGAGACTTGGGAATATTGTAGGAGGAACATTTTTTTTTCTTTCTTCGTGGGTAACTTCAGTTCAGGATTCTACTATACTATTTTCTTGGTATAGATGAATTTATTACTCTGTCATAATCCTGGTGGTTAGGGAGGATTAACTCACCCATATTACTTTTACATCAGTTATGTATTAATCCAAATTTAACCAAGATTTGAAAAAGTCAATTCATGCCTTTGAGTGGTTGAAGTAATAGGCAGAATCTAGCCTATGATGTGTCCAGAAGAAGGTACTGTGGTTTTGGCATGATGTGGCTTTGGAGAAAGGAAAATAGTGGGGAAAAACCAACAAGTTGCATGGAATTCAACCTCCTGCTTGGAGTATGCAGACATTTTCTCATCTTTAGCATAACATATTGTTACCTTACTAATACGTCTGTCTAGAAAAGTGTTCACTTAAATTCAAATTGCAAGACTATCTCTTTAAATGCTAGAAGGGAATAATTGAAATTACATTTGTTGAGAAGACTATTTTTTTCCATTGAATGGGCTTGGCCCTCTTTTTGGAAATTATTTGACTTTAGATATTTGTTTATTTCTGTGATCTCAAATCTATTTTATTGCTTAAATGTCTTTACTTATGTCTGTACCACACTGTCTCTTTTGTTCATTTCCCTCCAGCTTTATTGAGGCATAATTGACAAATAAAATTGTACATATTTAAAGTGTGATGATTTTATATATGTACTAGAGGCCCGATGCACTAAATTCGTGCATGGGTAGGGTCTCCAGGCCTGGCCCGTGATCAGGGCTGATCTGTGGGGCGACCAGCAAAGCAATCAGGCCCCCTGCCCCCAACTGGCACCCACCTTGGCTGGCCTGGGGCCTGCGGGCTGGGGGCAGCTCCTGTGTTGAGCATCTGCCCCCAGTGGTCAGTGCACATCATAGCGACTGATCATTCCACCGGTCATGCCATCGTTTTGTTGATTTGCATGTTAGGCTTTTATTATATAGGATACTTTGTAGAATGATGATTACAGTCAGATTAATTAACACATCCTTCACCTTATGTAGTTATGTGTGTGTTGATAACACTTAAGATCTACTCTCTCCCAGTATTATTACCATGCTATACTTTAGAACCCTAGAGTTTATTCATCTTATAAATGAAGGCTTGTACCTTTTGACCAGCATATCCCCATTTCCCCCATCCCCCAGCTCCTGGTAACCACCATTCTACTCTCTGTTTCCATGAGTTTAACTTTTCCACATATAAGTGACATCATATAGTATTTGTCTTTCTCTGTCTGGCTTATTTCACTTAACATCACGTCCTATAGGTTCATCCATGTTGTTTCAAGTGGCGGGGTTTCCTTCTTTCTCATAGCTGAATAATATTCTTCTGTGTGTGTGGGTGACATCTTTTATCCATTCACCTGTTGATGGACAGTTAGGGTATATCTATATCTTGGCTTTTGTGAATAATGCTGAAATGAACACGGGTGCAGATATCTCTTTGGGAGACTGGTTTTATTTTATTTATCATTAAGCACTGGTCTTTTATTCCTAACCTGAGATACTGATTTTATTTCCTTCTTATATATACCCAGAAGTGTGATTGCTGGAACATATGGTAGTAATTTTAATTTTTTGAGGAACCTCCGTACTGTTTTTCATAGTTGCTGTATCAATTTACATCACAGCAGCAGTGCACAGGGGTTCTTTTCTCTCCACGTCCTCGCCAGTTTATATGAGTGAGTTACGTGTCTGGGCTTCTTGCAGAACCACCCAGCCTGGAGGACGCAGGGAAGATGCTGAATGAGAGCGTGGTGGTGAACAACCCTATACAGCTGGAGTGTAAGGCTGCAGGGAATCCCTTGCCTGGTATGTTTACTTGTGGACTCTATGACTTATTAACTTTTTAAGATTTCTGGGAATAGTTAAATCTGTTTATGAGCATAATATAGTAATTACTAATAAAGAAAGGTTATAGATACATTTCAGGGTAGTATTTTCAAATTTTCATTACTTTAAATGAATAATTAATTGTCTTATTGTCCTTTCTGTGTCCACAAAACACATGTTGATATTTCATATACATTTATTTTGAAAAATATATTTTTATCTAGTCCATATTGGTTATCTTTTTAAAAAATATATATTTTTATTGATTTCAGAGAGGAAGGGAGAGGGAGAGAGAGATAGAAACATCAATGATGAGAGAGAATCATTGATTGGCTGCCTCCTGCATACCCCACAATATCAAGCCCA
>NW_005360273.1:766075-883230 GCF_000412655.1 Myotis brandtii | reverse complement strand
CAGCCGTGGGCAAACTACGGCCCGCGGGCTGGATACGGCCCGTTTGAAATGGATAAAACTAAAAAAAAAAAAAAAAAACCCGTACCCTTTTATGTAATGATGTTTACTTTGAATTTATATTAGTTCACACAAACACTCCATCCATGCTTTTGTTCCGGCCCTCCGGTCCAGTTTAAGAACCCATTGTGGCCCTCGAGTCAAAAAGTTTGCCCACCCCTGAGCTAGGGCCATATTGGTTATCTTTACACATCAGTCATTTGAGGAGACTATTATTGTTTTTATTCTCATCACTAGTAAGTTATTCTTAGGGGTCAATAATAATACATATTTTGAGGCTAACAGTGGATATATGTTTGGTCTTGATTAGATGTGAAGAGAGGAATATGTACAACAAAAAGAAATAGAACCAGTTAAAAATTTGCTCCCAAACAATATTGATGCATGAGAGACAAAATAAATTTTTTTTTATAAATTCACTGTCAGGACTCTTATGCTGGCTTGGCTATTCATGTTCTTCTTATGGTTACTTCCTCATAAAAATCTCTCTAAAGCAAAGTTTAAACAGATTAAACTGAAATGATGAGCACAAGAATAAAGCAGTTGTTACTGTTTTAGTTAAGCTCTAATTTAGTGCAGGTATTGAGCTTTTCAAAGAAACAAATTAAACAGACGGGCCTCTCCCCTCTTGCCCTTGCAGTTATCACATGGTACAAAGATAACCGGCCGCTCGCAGGTTCCACCAGTGTGGCTTTCTTGAACAGAGGGCAGATCATTGAGATTGAAAGCGCCCAGATCGCGGATGCTGGCATATATAAATGTGTGGCCATCAACTCAGCTGGAGCCACAGAATTATATTACAGTCTTCAAGTCCATGGTGAGTGCTGCTTCCCCTGCATGCACCTGGGGTAAAGAAACCTTCGAAATGACGAAGTCCTTCTATAAAATCCTAGTGTAAATATTTAACAGAGTGTGTTAGGATCCTCATTATAGAAGAGTACAGTGTTCTAAAACTGATAAACGTTTTTATTTCCTGATTCCTATTAAAATGCTTTATTTTCACATGCTGTATCGAACTTAAGTTTGCTTTAGATGAATTGTTGAAATAGTCACCAACCCTCTTATCAGCAAAGACAATAGCCCTGATTGTAAATACAGTACTGTCTATGAGAATCTTATTTTTAAACAAATGTTTCCAACTTGTTATCTCTAATACGTTGAAGAGGAGTTGGTAGTTAACATACTAGAGTGGATACAGTGGAGGGACATCAACACACATACACACACATACATACATGCATGCACCTATGCACGCACACACAAGAGCCTGAAATCAAGAAATAAAAATCCACTCTGGTATCAAAAGCTGGATTTCCTACACAAAGTAACAAAACCTCATTTTCCTCATCTGTAAGGTGGCCAGACTGATCATTGCCCTACTTACCTCACAGGATAAATGTGATTAGAATCCCAAATAAGAAAAGTGAAAGAACTCTATGCCCCCCCCAACCCCATATATATACATACCAAAACCCACAATGTGAAAACACTACTGTGGACATTGCATATAATGTTCATTACTTTGAGGTGAAATCTTCTGTGATGTGAACATAGCTTATTTACTTGCTTATCTCTTTTCAGTGCCCCCATCCATTTCTGGCAGCAGTAACGTGGTGGCGGTGGTGGTTAATAACCTGGTGAGGTTAGAATGTGAAGCCAGAGGCATCCCCGCCCCAAGTCTGACCTGGTTGAAGGATGGGAGCCCTGTCTCTGGCTTCGCTAATGGGATACAGGTAATCGCTGTCATTCCTTTGGTGAAATCTACTACCTAATTGTTCAATACAGGAAGTGCAAGCAGATAAAGCTGTTAAAGAGATTTGGAGAACAAGGATTTGCAAAGGTTATCCAAAATCGCACACATATACATTCATAACTACCTTGATTCCAGTCAAGGGCATGTACCTTGGTTGCAGGCACATCTGCAGTGGGGGGTATGCAGGAGGCAGCTGATCGATGTTTCTAACTCTCTATCCCTCTCCCTTCCTCTCTGTAAAAAATCAATAAAATATATTTAAAAAAGAGAGAGATTTGGAGAACAAGGATTCGCAAAGGTTATCCAAAACCGCACACATATACATTCATAACTACTATGGACACACAATTGGGATTTCTAAACAATTTGTTAAAAGCTCAGTATACTTAGGAGTTCCCTTACAGCACATGTAGTGCTTTCTTTTAGATACTTTCTACCCACAACCTCCATTCCCTGCCACCTCCACATGAGCTACCTTCCACAAAGAAATGTTCATCAACACCAATAAACAGGAATTGCCTTGTAGAATTTATACTTAAATGTATGGAAATAATAATGACTCAGAAAACCATATAGAGTATATTTACTTCTACAAAATTATCAAATAAAAACGTAAGACATCATAAAGGCCACATTATAAGAAATGAAATTAGAGTCTGGGGAAAAAAACAACAACTTGTTTTACACGGATTCAAAATTAAAAATACCAAAACACATATATCTCTTTTAAAGTGTACTTTAATATTATTTTGTTTATCAGAAAACGTAGTTCTCTCACCATTCTGCTTCTTTAGCTTTTCTTAAAATTCCGATGCTTGCAGAATTTGGGATCTTAAGAGATGTAGAATTAAGGTCAGTATAATAGAGGTGCAACTAGATCAATGGGATAAAAGAGCCATGAATGTGACAAATTAATTTATTTGGCTGCTACTTTGCTGTTAATTTTAACTTCTCACTTGTTCTCCCAAACTAAAATTAGGAGGAAGTTAGCTCCTCTTTCCCGCCTCTGTCCCTCCTTCTCCCCCAGTGGCTTTCTCTTCCTCTGTAGTAAGTGTGGGTGAAATTGGACCTTCACTTGGTCCTATAGAGACAGACTTGTTTTCAGTGGTTATTACCACATTGGGTCCTGGCCTTCGAGTCTTCCTCCACAGAGAAGATGGATTAAGTGATGCTCGCACACTTTAAAACAGCCAACTGGAATCTTTCTAGAGACAGATGTCTATTGATTAACCTCAGAAAATAAGAGAAAAAGTCTGTGTACACCTACTCTTCTCAGGGGGCATGTTGGTTATTTAGCTTTCTTATCTCTGATAGGTTCTGTCTGGGGGGCGCATCCTGGCTTTGACCAGTGCCCAAATCAGTGATACGGGGAGATACACCTGCGTGGCCGTGAATGCTGCTGGAGAGAAGCAAAGGGACATAGACCTCCGAGTATATGGTGAGACATTTTAACAATGATTTCTGCTCTGATATGGCTGTGTTTAATCCTAAGATCATTGAGGAAAGGAAAGGGAAGTTTTTGACAATAAAGAACTATGGGCAATAGAAATGACATTATAGGATTAATTCAAATCAAATGCTCCCTTTCTACCTTATATTTATCTTTAACTAACTATCCCTTTTTAAAGGTCTGAGAAATTAAAGTGCGTACATTAATCATGTAAGGTGTGGGTTTTATGGAAGACCGCGCGAGGAGCATGACTACGGAGAGCAGCTTTATAATTGGAAAGATACAGTCTCCTCACTAAAGCAATCATTTGTTCAAGAGGCTCCTTTTATCCATTCTACTCAAAGCCTTGGCTTTACTACCTTTTAATTATATTTACAATCAGCATATACTTGCAATCAGCACTAGGTAGTCAATATTCTGTCTGTGAATTAAAGGCTATTTGAGATGCAAAAGTTAAACTAATCATAAACTTAGACAAAAATTTAAGTTTTGGGTGTGTTTTTTCCCCTATCTGTGCATTGGCTGTAAGGTACAAAAGGGAAAGTCTGAAGCTAACAGCCCCCAGAACAAAGTTGGGGCCCCATTGGCCTCCATCCATAGATTACCCTGGTCATTCCACATGTTAGCATACCTTTGCATTTAGAACTTTGTCAGGCTTTTTTTTCAGGGCCTTATTATATTTCTTGGTTCATGGAAAAATGAATTTGTTTCTTCTGTGGCTCCTCAAAGAATATCTATTTAATGTAGGCCTTCTCTTCTACATCCCACCTCACTTCCCAATAATTCACTCCTGTTCAAATATATTACTTATTTTTCAAATAAGTTATAATTTTTTAATAAAAAGGCCACTTGTTGCAACATGGATACCATGCATGCCTCATTAAGCTGAGAACTCCCCATTTGCATCAGTGGACTACTAAAGGGCTCTCTATGCATCTCTCCTCATCCAGTGTTCGGCAAACTTTCGGCTCAGCAAACTGCAGCTCACGAGTCACATGCGGCTCTTTGGCCCCTTGAGTGTGGGTCGTCCACAAAATACCGCCACACTCAAGGGGCCAAAGAGCCGCATGTGACTCGTGAGCTGCAGTTTGCTGAGCCGAAAGTTTGCCGAACACTGGATGTGAAACCTCCAGCTTTGCTGGTGCTCTCTGTCTGAGGGAGCAGATGGGCCTGAAATACTCATCCCCACAGACTCCAACTCCTTCCCTTCAAGGGCCTCCTTTGTGCTTTATGGAGAACTGGAATGTGCCAACCTCAAATATCCTTAGAGAATGGTTCATCAGTGGGTCAAAGCATGTGGCACAATAGCTCCTTCGGTCATCAGCAAGCAGGCAGAGGGGTGACATTAGTATTTACTGGGTGTTAGTGAGCAATGAAAATTGGGATTGGCTCCTTCCATTTCTACAATGGTTAGTGTCAAAGTGGACCTGGGAGGTGATCGGGAGTTGATGTTCTCCAGGCCTTCCAAAGATGTGCATCACTATTCTTTGTCATTGGCTAAGATGCTTCCACACTATCCTTTGAGTCTGAAAACCCAGATCTTTCCTTTGTTGTAAGATTCAAATTTCCAGCTAAAATGACCATATATTTGAGAATGCATATATGTGTTTAGCATTTGAAATATATATGCATGGCAAACTACTGTAAAAATTAAAATGGGTTTTCAGTCTGAAATTAGTTTCCAAACTGTGTTCTACTATTAGTATTATTTCCGTACATTGTATTCCTATCTTTGTAACAGTAATATTGGCAATCTTGTGTCTAATTAGAGCCTAAAGAATGTGTATCCCCAAAGGTAAATTCCTTTCAGATAGACTTTGTAGAGTGTGGGGCTGGTAGGAGGAGTAGACGGTGAGTAAAGTACCTTTCCCTACAGTTAAAAGAGTAGGTCATTAACATTTTTTCTGCTGGTATAAATTCACAGTATGTCCTACCATATTCTGACAAGAGAATTGAGTTTTTAAAAGAACTGGATTTCTGTAGTATCTTTTCTTTAAACTTAAGCTCAGAGAACTTTGTTAGAGATCACACATTCCCCAGCGCCTCAACAAATATAACCCTATGGCAGTTCTAATTTTGGTAATTAGATTTAACTAGTATAATGTGTAGGATGAGAAACAGACATAACACACCCCTTCCTAAGCAACAAAACCACAAAGCAAATTAGGGATAACATCTAAGAAAGCTGAGAATCTGAGGGTAGAAGCTTTTCTCTTCTCAGACTAAACAAAAAGTTGAAAATGAAAGACAGGACAAATAGATGTGTTTCAGTAATATATATCCTTGGCTGTAATTAGATTTGCTTTATGTTCCTTAAGAAACAAATACTCTACTTTTTCATTTTTCCTCTCAATTTAAAAAATCTGGTATCCTTTTGAACTTGATTTAACTCACTTAGCTGTAAAGAAAAGTAACTGAAAGAAAAATATTTGAAAATAAATTAGCATTCTGCTTTCTTGAATTATTTCTGACTTTTACACCTACACGGAGCCATCCAGAATTCATGCTCTTTAAAACTAACAAACAAAAAAGAATTCATTCTCTTTTGTTGCCCTGGCCAGTTTGCTCAGTGATTAGAGCCTTGTCCTGTGGACCAAAAAGGGTCATGGGTCTGATTCCTGGTCAAGAGCACGTATCTCCATTGGTCTCCATTGATCCCCAGTCCCGGTCAGAGGCATGTGTGGGAGGCAACCAATTGTTGTGTCTCTCTCACATTGATGTCTCTCTCTCTCTCTCTCTCTCTCTCACTCACTCTCTCTCTCTCTCTTTCTCTTTCTTCCTCTCTTTCTCCTCCTCCTCCCTCCCCTCCACTCTCTTAAAAAAAAAAGTCAGTGGAAAAAATATCCTTGGGTGAGGATTTAAGAAAAAAAAGAATTCATGCTCTTTTGTAAATTCTACAAATAATCTAAGATAAATATAATTTCATACATTTATGGCACTTTTTATCCACTGAGATCAGACTACTCGAAATTATTTCCAAGCTTTGAAATCAACTATTCTATTTAGGGCTTTCTGTGCTGAGAATCGTGAGTGTATCTGTTTTCATGATACTTTAGGAAATGGCACTAATTGTGCTGATTTTGCCATCATTATAGTAGTTTTCATCTGAAACCGGACCAGTTGTGCATCTTTTATCTGTGTCCCATGCTGAAAACAATCCCACTGTTATGTGTTCCCCATGGATGACTTTAAGCTCATCGAGAGCCAGATGTCTGTGTGTGCCATTAAATTCAGCAGAAGGGGCATCACCTCTACACAAATGCTCCACTGGTCTGTTCCAGTCATTGCACATGGCATGTCTTCCTTCAGCATCACTTCCTCTGGCTTTGGCACCTGCCCTGCATCCAGAAACAGCACAAGAAAGTGCTCTGAGTCCATTTCACATGCCTTTCCCTCTGCGGTAGGCAGGGTAGCAGAGAAACCTCCTGGCTATAAGAACACACTGTCACAGTGAAAGTTGATTACATTGTCATTTTGCCACAAGCTGTGAAGCCCGAAACAATGGCTGGTGAACTATGACATTCTTCAGCACAAAGATTTTATGTCTGCCGATTTTATGACTCTTAAAGAAAATTTGGACAATTTTCTTTAAGAGTCATTTCAATGAAACGTATCCTTTCCTGTAAGACAAAACAAAACAAAAACGAGAAATCTGACAAATTTCCCCACATCCTAAATAGTTATGGGATTTCATGAGAAACGGCCGAGGAAATTCTCCTCTGTGAATTTTGAAGTGTCCCTTTTATAGCAACAGGCTTGATTTCATCATTCGTTTGTGTATTTGAGTTATTATAAATACAGGCCTGAAGGAGTCCTTGGAGAGGTTATGGAGCCCACCCTCCCATTCTTGGCAGGGCTGTACCTCAACCATCGAAGACAAATGACTGTTTACTTTATTTTTTAATACATCCAAAGGAAGGAGATTCCTTAAACTTCTCCAACAACACATTTGAGCATCTGACAAGCCTTCGAGCCAGGGAATTCAAATCTTAATCTCATTAACATTTCACATCATTTCCTCTTTTTATGTAATCGTGAGTGTGCTGTGCAGCTGGTCACTGATTTAGTTTGTTCCTTATTGTGCCATTTATCCCACATGGTTTTTATTCCATAGAAAGTTGACAAGGTACCATGGAAAACCACAGAGTGCTCTGAACTGCAAGCCCGAAGACTCCTGGCTCTGCCACCAGTTAGTGAGGTTATTTCAGATAAGCTGTTATCTGTCACCCACTTCGTTTTGCACAGGGTGACTCGGTAGGACTGGAGTATCCCTTTCACCTTTATACCTCTGTGTTTTTATTTTGCCTCTGTTACAATGAAATTTATTTTCTTTTGCAACAAAACATAAGTATCAAAAATGCATTTGCTGTAATCCATTATTTCCAAAATATATCATGAATGATTTATTCCTTTGAAAATCTTAAATAATAATATGGCGTTCAAGAAGTTTCTTAAATGGCCACTTGGTGAAAACTTCCCGTTCTAAAACTTTTTTTTAAAGAGAAAAGATGGTGGAAACAATTTTTGTTCAACAGCAGCACGTTCATCGGTGATTTTTTAACACTTTTGATTCTAAACTAAATGATGCAAAGAGGGTATGTTAGAATGATCGTGATCCTACATCTTAAAAGAAACAGTGGAGTTATCCAGTATATATATCCTGATGATTAATAATGACAGGCAGTGGGCTGGCCTGCTTGATCCTGAGGGAAACCCCATCTTTCACTTAGTTCCGCCAAATATCATGGGAGAAGAACAGAACGTCTCTGTCCTCATCGGCCAGGCTGTGGAGCTCCTATGCCAAAGCGATGCTATCCCTGCGCCCACTCTGACTTGGTTAAAAGACGGCCGCCCTTTGCTGAAGAAGCCAGGCCTCAGGATCTCTGAAAATGGAAGTGTGTTAAAGGTAAGGCTGTCGATTCATTTATTTCTTCTTATATTGCTCGTAAGCTCATGGCTTCGGTATGAACCCTATTACATTTGCCTGTCTTTACAAATGTTCTATCAATTTCATATTATAAAATTCTAGGAACCCTTTTATCCAAAGGGTTTGTAATATTTTTTAACATTTAGGGCTTAAGTTTTAAATATTTAATTTTTCTATCCATGTTTGTAGCCAGAAGCCATCCAAAAATGTTTCTGGGAAACTGTTATGAGAAGAATATTGCTAGGAGTGCCTCATCCGCAGTCATTCAACCAATCAGCATATACCCATTCTAGGAGCTGTGGGTAGGGACACCAAAAAGTGTAAGATGCATTTTCTGCCCCCGGTGTCTTCTAATTTCACATAAATTTAGGAAAAATTTTCTGACCGTTCAGTCAAAAATGCAGTGAATGCTGTAAGTCTAAGTTAATGACCAAGTGGATACATTTTGGGAGGGTAGCACAAGGTAAGGCTGTGGTTGCCTAGAATCTTCTTGGAAGGCTATTTGCATTTTTATGGGGCGAAAGCCCTGATTAAGAAAGCAAGTGAGCTACTGTGGCTAAAACAGAGAATTTAACAGAGCGAATATTCGGAAATAATTCTGACACGGTTGACTTGAGTAAAATAAGAGCTAAGATTTAAAGCCAGCCTGAGGAATTAGGATTCAGGAAAGTTTAAAAAATCTTCACAAAATAATCCTATTGAGACATTGAAAAATGGCCAAGTAATCCGCCCACGGTTACTAAATGGCCGAAATGAGTTGTGAACACAGGAGCATAGCTTTGACATCCATGCGGCGCCCCACTCGACCTTCCAGCCTCTTGGTCAAGGAAGGTTATTACTGGCAAGTAAAGAGAGTCTTGAGAAATGGATGATGGGAATGTCAGCACAGAGGAAGCAGAGAAGCTTACACAGGAGAGCGGAAACGTGGGAGGGAGTGTGAAGGTGTATGTTGGAGGCAAGAGGGTAGAGACCTTGCGAATTATGATTCTGAAATAATGGAACTGTTGAGGAAGGAAAGGCCAGAATCACTGAGTTTGGGAACTAGGATGAGTCAATGAGCTATACAGGAAAAACAAAACAAAACATCCCCTGTTCAGAGGCAGAGCCCAGAGTTCTAGAAGGCAGCTGGTAGAATGCGCAAACCTTAACTCTCACTGAATGATAGAAGGAAACAATTACATGGATACAGGCCCCAGCACTGGTAGGGGAGAGTGATGTGTGGTTAGAACTGTCAGCAGTTTTCACTGAGCATAGCAGTTTATTTCTTCAGAGCACAGATCCCAAGGGGTTGGGAAGCCGGGAGAGAGAGATGCTGGATGGCGAAGCAACCCTGACATTCATTGAATCCCCACTTTGGAGGTTAGGTAGGCACCCTAGTGGGGGCAGGTCCCACTGAGGGGCATAGAGAGAAGACCTCCTGGAAATGAAAGCTTGTAGTGGACCCCCACTGTACTAAATGCTTTCAAAGACAACTTTAACTCCAATGATTCAACTCTTTTGAATGATTTAGCAGTTGACTGTGAAGTTACTTGGCAATCAATGTCATACTGTTTGTTACAATCTCTTGTATTACCTTCTGTTATTAGTTATACTTCATTATTAAGTTCATTTTTATGTTTGAATACTTTATATTCTCAACCAGATTGCAAACTCAAGTCAGAAAACATATGTTACACTATACTTGTTTGTATTTTCTACCTGCAGTACCTGGTACAAGGTTCTAAGTAGCTGCTGAATGTTCAGTGAATGGATGATGAATGAATATCAATGCATGCTGCAGAGAAATACATGGAAAATGTTTACTGATATTCAATTACCTACCAGGCACCAACCTGAGTACTAGGAGATGAGACTAACTGAATATAACATTTGGCTTGAAGAAGTTTACAAGCCCTTATGGGAGAAGAGACATAATAAATCCATACAAAGGGTATTATTTTACTGAACAATGTCCTGGATGTAGAAAGATTATACACTTTAAAGCTTTAAATAACGAATTCAGAAATTGTGATTTTTTTTGATATTTTACTTGAATTATAGTTAAAGGGCCTTTCTAGACCTTCAGTGACTAATATTAGTGAAATTAAAATAAGGTTTGACATAGACAAAAATTATTGAATCTTGATAAGTGTTGGATGTGGATAATGGTTGTATGACCATAATACAAATAAAAAATAAGAATTCACAAATAACAACAGAAAAGCCCCATTACTTATATGGTTGTATGACCATAATACAAATAAAAAATAAGAATACACAAATAACAGAAAAGCCCCATTACTTACAAAATAGAAACTGGTTTTATAACCTGATTTTGTTTTCAGATTGAGGATGCTCAGGTTCAAGACACTGGACGTTACACTTGTGAGGCAACAAATGTTGCTGGGAAAACTGAGAAAAATTATAATGTCAACATTTGGGGTAAGTGTGATCAGTTGCTGAAAAAAAGATGTAGTGTGTGGTTTAACCTTTTATACTGTGTGTCATCTCTTGAAATGACATTCATATAACATAATACATAGATGGACAGGAATCAATATGTTTAGATGATGCTAACTTGCCCTGAGTATCAGCTCATATAATTAACTCAAGAGCAACTCTAGATAGACTCCTTGAACCTGAATCCATTAATCACTGTAACTTTGATGCTCAATGGTTCTCCTTTTCTGTCTGAGTCATATACGTTTTAGCTTCTACAACCAGCATCTTCTAATGATTGAGTGTTCTCTATGAATGAAGAGTGGGTTGGTCAGTTGAAAATAAGTCAAAAGGCCAGATTATGTTTGTGAATTATGTGAGTGTGAGAGACAGAGAGCACACGTACTTGTGGGTGGGAAATGGGCTTACTGTGCTAACCAGTGTGACTAGCTTTCCTTGCTTGAAATTTTATTATGCTCCTAATTAAGGTAATTCTTAAAAGTAATCACAACATTGACATTGGCGGCGATTGTCTGCTAATCTTTAAAAACTGCTCCTGTTCCCAGTGTATTAATAATTTATGTTAAATATTTCTTTAAATTATTTATTGCATATTAAGCTCTCTTCATTTTGATTGTATCTGTCGATTAATTAATTGGGGGAAATTAAGTGAAAGAGCTCTAAGGATGGAGTAGTCAGAGAGTAGCCTAAAGTTATAAATATATATGAGAATGTTCTAGGCCTTGGATGGAGAAAGGAATGAGCAGACCAATGAGCAGGCCAGGAAGTTAAGTTCATAGAAAAGAATGGCAGGGCGTCATATGAAGAGGAGGGATAAAAACAGACAAGTGAACTGGTGGCAGGAGCCTCAAGAGAACAGAGCTTTCATTGGGGGGGGCGGGGGGGCGTTGAACAATGACTGGAAGCTGCTTCGGGAGGTGAGGAGGATTCTCCCACTCCTCCACTTCCAGGAGCTTGGAGAACAAGCGTCTGCCGCCTGATGATACTGCAACCAGAGAAGTGGCTCAGGAGAGAGTCCGGCTCAGCCTCGGAGACAGGCGTGGGTAGTCAGGATTCACTTTGAAAGTTCCAAGGAGAAGCTGAGGCCAGTGTGGGAGGCAGGCTATGCAGATAACAGTCGAGTACAGATAACAGGCCCGTTTCTTAGATCCAATTCCTTGTCTCCATTCTTGACTGTGTATTATACGCCTCTTGCTTTCCGATTCTGTTCGGCCTCTGCGATATTAAAGCTGGCTAGGTAAGAATGACTGGGTTAAGTTTATACTTGGTAAGTGACTTAGCGTTTTGATGCAAGATATCTAAATATCTATAACAAATTCCCTTCTTTGTATGCCCCTCTCAATATTTTGATAATTAAGTTTCTGCCGGTGAAAATGGGAAGTCTGCTCAAGGTATGTAGTGGATGTCTTCCAGTGGACGTTTAATGTGGTGTTGATATGTCAACCTCAAGTGCTAATTATTTTCTGTGTCATTTGAATGCTAGCCTTTTTTAAAAAAAAAACATGTAAAGTATTAGGGAAATTTTAAAATTAATGAGTGTGAAAATACTATTTTGTACTTCTTTCTCTCTTTTTAAACCTTTCAGTACCCCCAAATATTTATGGCTCAAATGAACTTGCTCAACTTACAGTCATTGAAGGGAATCTCATCAGTCTGTTATGTGAGTCAAGTGGTATTCCACCCCCACATCTCATTTGGCAGAAGAAAGGTCAGTTTTCATCCTGTGACATTTATAAAATTAAATATAATATTAGATGAATTTACATTTTATCTGACAAATATGTTAATTTATTAACAAACTTTCTGAGGGTTTGCATACTAAAATACTAGGCAGCATAATTAAATATTCAGTGTGCAGCCTATCTGGTTTGGCTCAATGAATGGAGTGTCAGCCTGCGGACTGAAGGGTCCCGGGTTCGATTCCAATCAAGGGCACATGCCTCGTTGTGGGCTCGATCCCCAGTAGGGGGCATGCAGGAAGCGGCCAATCACTGATTCTCTCTCATCATTGATGTTTCTATCTCTCTCTCCCTCTCCCTTTCTCTCTGAAATCAATAAAAATATATTTTTAAAAAACTCAATGTGCAATGTGGCGCTTTTGCACTATCCAACTAAAAATCTTCAATTTTGAGACTAAATGCCCCCCCAGGAAAAAATTTGCATCGTTCTTTAATGAAATGCACTACAGGGTATCTGCAATGATCAAGAAACCACCATTCAAAGAACTACTATTTTTCTTTAAAATAGGATTAAAATTATTTTCTAAAGCAAACATTTTTGCTGTATTTGTGACAGTTTTGTAATGTGTGTTAAGATTAAATTCTGCAGTTGGACAGATTTTCAATTTATTTCATTGACAAATATTTGGGTCTGTAAAGTATTTGGCAGATCATCTAAATGTTTAGCTGATTTAAAAAATCATTTTTGTTTTCCTGCTTTAAGATTTTATTTTGTTTGTTTTTCTAAGTATGTTTTCTTTGAAATGCAATACTGGTTGAAATTTTACCAAAATTTTGCAGATTTTCTTGGTAAACATTTCCTCCTTCTCCTTTTCTCTTTTCCTCCCCTCCTTCTGTTCATCCCCCTCCTAATTCTTTTCCTTATCCTCCTTCTTTTATGTGTAGGATTACTTTACAGTGTCATCTGCCTTTTAGGTACTTGAACTGGAAGTAAAAAAAATTAAGTACATATACTTAACCGAAAATGTAAGCACAAAACTTTGTATTGTTGCTTCATGTTCTGTCATCTGGATTCCTTTGTAGGCTCCCTGGTGCTGGCTGACTCTACAGAGCGGGTCAGAACTTTATCTGGAGGCAGACAGTTACAGATTTCAATGGCTGAAAAATCTGATGCAGGGCTCTATACCTGTGTAGCATCAAATATTGCTGGAACTGCACAGAAAGACTATAATCTGCAAGTTTATAGTAAGTGATTGATTAGACACACACACACACATACACACACACACACACACAAACACACCTCATTTTAAAACAATGGAGAATTCCAGCTCTCAGTATAACATGCCACCTCTGTTAGTCTTCGATCTTTCTTTAGCAGTTAATCTTCTGACATCAAAATGAATTTAAAATCAATAAACAATAAGAGTTGATAAAGATATGGAGAAAAGAGAACCCTCATTTACTTTTGGTGGGAATGTAGATTGATGCAGCCACTGTGGAAAACAGTATGGAGGTTCCTCAAAAAATTAAAAATGGAACTGCCTCAGGACTCAACAATTCAACTCAGCATATATCCAAATAAACCCAAAACACTAACTTAAAAGAATATATGCACCCCTATGTTCATTGCAATGTTATCTGCAATAGCCAAGATATGGAAGCAACCCAGGTACCCATCAAAAGACTAGTAGACAAAGAAGATGTGGTACATGTATACAATGGAATATTACTTGGCCATAAAAAGAATAAAATCTTACCATTTGCAACACAATGGATGGATCTAGAGGATATTATGCTAAGTGAAATAGTCAGATAAAGAAAGACAAATATATATGATTTCACTTATATGTGGACTCTAAAGAGCAAAACAAACAAACAAAATAGAAACAGATTTATAGCTACAGAGAACAGACAGAGGTACTGGAGGGGAGAGGGTTTGGGGGGGATGGATGAAAAAGGTGAAAGGATTAAAAACTACAAATTGGTGGTCAGAATATAGTCCCAGGGATGTAAAAAGTACAGCATAGGGAATATAGACAATAATATTGTAATAACTATGTATGGAGCCAGGTGGGTACTTGAAATATTAGGGGGAACACTTTGCAAAGTATATGATTGTCTGTACTCTGGAAACTAATACAAAATAGTATTGAATGGTAACTGTAATTGAAAAATAAAATAAGACAATAAAGAAAGATTAGAGGTTGCCATGGCTTTGGGGGGAGAGGGGATGAATAAGAAGAGCTCAGAAGATTTTTAGGGCAGTGAAATACACTGAATAATGTTATAATGGTGAATATATGTCATTATACGTTTGTCAAAATCCATAGAATGTACAACACCAAGAGTGAATTATAGTATAAACTGTAGACCTTGAGAAATCATGGTGTATTAATGTATATTCATCAATTTAAACAAATGTTCCACGATATTGATATTTCAGGAAGCTATGCTTGTGTGGGGACAGAGTTTATGGGAACTCTGTATTTTCTGCATGCCTAAAACTGCTCTAAAAAATAAAATCTCATTTTAAAATGAATTTAACTTTGATAAAAATTTTGATAATAAACTTAAAGAAAAAATGTTCCTCTCTCTCTCTCTCTCTCTCTCCCTCTCTCTTTTTGTCCAGTTCGACCAACCATATCCAACAGTGGCAGCCACCCTACTGAAATTACTGTGACTCGAGGGAAGAGCGTGTCCTTGGAGTGTGAGGTGCAGGGTATTCCTCAGCCGACAGTGACCTGGATGAAAGATGGCCGCACCTTGACGAAGGGGAGGGGAATGGAAATATTGGATGAAGGTCGCATCCTTCAGCTGAAGAATATTCATGTCTCTGACACAGGCCGTTATGTATGTGTTGCCATAAATGTAGCAGGAATGACTGACAGAAAATATGACTTAAGTGTACATAGTAAGTACAAAGAAGCTCAGTAAGTCTATTCGTTGACTGATATACTCTATAGCAGGGGTCCTCAAACTTTTTAAACAGGGGGCCAGTTCACTGTCCCTCAGACCGTTGGAGGGCCGGACTATAGTTTAAATAAACTATGAACAAATTCCTATGCACACTGCACATATCTTATTTTGAAGTAAAAAAACAAAACGGGAACAAATACAATATTTGTATTTGCATGTGGCCCGCGGGCCGTAGTTTGAGGACCCCTGCTCTATAGCATCCTGGATGGGAGATGCGGGCTTTGAGTGTTGGGTCTTCTATGTATAGGCTGTTATTTTCTCTATATGCACCACTTCTCTAGATCAGTCTCATCACTTATCCTTCTGTGCCTGACCTCCCATTTCTTACCTTGCTGAAATAAGCATATATTAGATAGACTTTTAGGAAAGCATGTAGTGAGATAGATAATGGTCATCTGCAAGTATTTTTGTTCAGTGACATCTCAACTAATATTCTTTGATTCTTTGTTTTCCAAATTAGCTATCTTGGCTAGTATAAACCTAGGCTCCTTAGAGCTCATTGACTCAGCATCAGTTGATCATGAGTCAGCTTTAATATTCTAATTAATGAGTCATAAATGTCATTAGGAATAGACCAAACATATTCGTTCTCAGGGATACCTATATAATTTGATTGCACATTTTAGGTCCATAGAAGCAATGGTAAAATTAATAGACACATTCTGATAACTTGAATCCAGATAGGACTCACACAAAGTACAGTATTAATATCCTGTAGTTTGCAGCTAATGTGTGAGCCAAAGCTCATGAAATCAGAACACAGAAGAGAAAAGGAGTCCATCTTAAGTATCTTTTTGTTACCTTATGTTTTATATTTAGAATTAGGATAATTTGTTAGAAAATCCCGCCTATAAAAAGGCCATGAATCCATATTAGAGATTTATCAGCAAAGATGAGTGACTCATAGAAAACCATTCACCTCCATTAGAATAACAATATCAATTTCATTTATTGCAGTTAGTGGGGAAGAAGTAACATGTACTTCAGAGATGTCACACTACACTACTACTACTACAACTATTAATGTCATTGATGTGGTTACTCATTTTGCTTACTGTTGACCAAAACATGGAAGTCGTATTATTAACAATGAACTGTGTAGGATTTGGTGTTTGATATAGATTAGCTACCATCCTTTCCATTTCCTGTTTGTTTTGTTTTTGTCTTACAGCCCCTCCGAGCATCATCGGAAACCACGGGACACCTGAAAATATCAGTGTGGTGGAAAAGAACTCCGTGTCCCTGACTTGTGAAGCTTCAGGCATTCCTTTGCCTTCCATTACCTGGCTTAAAGACGGGTGGCCCATCAGCCTTAGCAGTTCTGTGAGAATTCTCTCAGGTACTAGGACTTCTCATAGTCTCATAATCTGGTTCTCTTCATGTGGCCACAATTTCTCCTTCATTTCTCATTTCTTCCTGTCTCATATTTTTTGATATACAGTGGGGCCTTGACTTACAAGTGTCCCGACTAACGAGTTTTTCGAGATACCAGCTGTCTCTCTGCCGATTTTTTGCTTTGCGTTGCGATCTAAAATTCGGGTTATGAGCCAGTTTCAGATACCCCACCGCTAGTTGGCACAGCGAACATCACAGTGAACGCCACAACATCAGCCCAGCATCACGTGTCTCACTCGTTCACTGTTGATTTGACATACGAGTAATTTGAGTTACGAGCTCTGTCACGGAATGAATTAAACTCGCAAGTCAAGGCCCCACTGTAGCTGCTAACTATAATACCCATTGATCATATTAAGAAAAAAAATATTTAAAAAGTTATATGAAAAAGGGAGAATCTCTAAATTACCTCTAGATCCTTTTACAAAAGAAATCCTGGCAGTCACTTATGACTTAAATTATGGTGATGTCAGCCTGGCCAGTGTGAGTCAGTGGTTGAGCATTGACCTGTGAACCAGGAGGTCACGGTTTGATTCCTGGTCGGGGCATATGGCTGGGTTGCGGGCACGATCCCCAGTGTGGGGCATGCAGGAGGCAGACGGTCAATGATTCTCTCTCATCATTGATGTTTCTATCTCTCTCTCCCTCTCCCTTCCTCTCTAAAATTAGTAAAAATGTATATATTTTTTAAAAATTATGGTGATAATCAGAGCAGTCACACTACAATGAGTACCAACCAATTTGAAAAGTAAAAAGTGAAAGGAAATACTAAAATTAAAACCAGAGTCTAGAGAGATTCCTGTTATGTAATATACTTCCATAAGCAAGTATTTCACCTTATTCATGACTCTAATCTGAGTTTTATATTTATGAGATAGAATAGTTTACTGTGAGCTAAGACTTGATTATTGTAAAAGAGATATTCAGCTTAGTCCTCATCTAATTAGATAATAAAATCTATTAGCTTCTCCTTTATGGGTCAGTTAAGCGTGGAGAGAGGTGTCTTGGGGCATGCCACAGGAATCTGCACTTGACCCCTTTCAGTAATGACTTGGACACACTAAGAAGATTCTCTTGCCAAGTCTGCGGTTAATAAAAAGCTTGGGTACTTAGAAGAATACCTAATGTGTTGAATGAAGACAACCCAAATTCAAACATACCTCGTGAACTTTTGAGTTGAACCTAACAAAATAAATGTTAAATAAACTCCTGCACTGAAGTTCAGAAACCAAGGATGAAAATTAGGGTGATTCTTCATATGAAGAGCTTTCCGAATTGTGTTATTCATTCATTGTGCAATGACAGTGTAATGTGGTTATCAGGAAAGTAAATGCGATATTCTGCCACATTAACAAAATATATTGTCACTGGTAAGAAAAGTAAGAGACCAATTGTACTCTGGATTTAACTCACTTATTAGGAAAACTAGAAGGATCTATTGACTATTGTTTTTTAAGGAAGGTAACCATGACAGTTAATGATTACATCATAATGTAAGTCTGATTGTATCGAACCTGGAAAAATAAACCCGGTGCATATGGTTACATAGTGAAAATTAATTTTAAATAGTTGAAGAGCTATAGTGTAGAAAAGGATGATGTTGGTTCTGTCTAGTTCCAGAGGTAGAAAGTAATGCCAGTGTATGGAAGACTCTAAGGTCAAATTTGGGTCTGAATAGAAAGAACTTTAAAAATATATATTGTTTAAAGTCAAGATGAGCTAATTTAATAGGTAGTGAATTCCTTGCCCCTAAATTGGTTCAAAAATTAAATTCCCCCCTTTGAAGCCTTTTCAGAAAAGAGTCCTTTCTAGTGTTTGAATGATGTCTAAATACCGTAGGTCCCTCTGCTTCTCCAAGATCTGACTCTATAACAGGACAGGTGCTTGATGAGAAGTGAACACTGCTATGAACCTATTTATTGCCCATAATACTCACTAACTTTATGACCTCAGGCAAGTTACTTGATGTTGCTACCTTTAGTTTCTTTACTCACAAAGTGAAAGTATTAATAGAATCTGCCTCTTAGGGCTTTTGGAAGGATTAAATGAGTCAATATATGTAAATCAGTTAGCACAGTGCCTGCTTATATGGTAAGCATCCAATGTGTATTTGTTGTTATAACCACAGACAACCTGGTAAAAGGTTTGTGGTCTTCCTGTCCTGGGAGACAGTCCTGTGTCCTCATTTTGATACTTTTATTTTCATGGACTCCCAGGCCCTGTTGGTCTTGGGAAATGATAGTAATGGCCAAGATTTTATTACATTTTGGTTACCCAAAACCTGAACACACTATCTTCTTATCTTGAAATTATTCTCAGATTTTTTACTTTATTTCCCCCCTTAATTCCCATTGGCTAAAAAAAGTAGGAACTCTTACTAAATATAATAACTACATCAGAGCTCCTAGAAATGACAGGGCAGGTTAGAGCGCTGTACTCTGGCTTATTACAGATGTACCCAAGTGGTGGTTGGGTTTCCTTTCATTTTGTTCTGCTTGACCAGCAGCTGGAGATCCCTGAGTGAACACAGTAAAAGAATTTCACCTTGTGGCGCTGCCAAAGGAGTCATTGAAGTTTTACGGTCTGATGTGTGTTGTGCAATAGATGAATGAGAATCAAATGAATGGCATGTGACTCGCTTGGTCCTTCATCTGCTGCACACTTCTGTTTTATTAAGATTAATCCTCCTGAGACGTTAAGTACAGCTTTTCTAGAAGCCGTGCTTTAGCGAAGTCTCTCTCATTGCTATGAAGTTGTGTGCCAAGAAGAGATAACTGCTATAAAAATTTAATAGGTACAAGAAACGTCTCTGTATAAGTATAACTAACTGTCAGACCCTTTTCCCCCCACTGGAGTAAGTGAGAAGACCAGGAAAAAAGAAAGATCATGAGACCCATGAGGTTGAGGTTTGCTGAGCCAGCAATGACTCATAAAAGTTGGACTGTTTTAATAGCTCTCAACTGGAATTATATTATGGTTTCTGTAATCTGAAGTAGCAGTCCGTGCTTGAATCTTTTCCTAATGAACATAAGTCTTTGCTTATGTAAATTCAGTTAGGAAAAAAGACTCAGTTCAGGTAATCAGCTTTGTTTGTCTAAATAAGATACTAAGTTCACCTTTTAGTGGTTTGAGGATGGGAAGGTTGCTTTTAGGAAAACTCAATGATGTCCTGTTGTGTTTAAAAAACAGAAGGTTGTCGGCCAAGTGTGGCTCAGTGGTTGAGCATTGACCTATGAACCAAGGTAGCCAGTCAATGACTCTCTCTCAGCATTGATGTTTCTATCTGCCTCTCCCTCTCCCCTCCTCTCTGAAATCAATAAAAATATATTTTAAAAAACAAAAACTAGATGGAAACTCCTGACAAATTTAGGTTCAGTGAATATTTACATGAAAATTTCATGTTTAATCATTTTGAATTTTTAGTTTGAATTCAAGGTACTAAGCCAGTGGTTCTCAACCTTCCTAATGCCTCAACCCTTTAATACAGTTCCTCATGTTGTGGTGACCCCCAACCATAAAATTATTTTCATTGCTACTTCATAACTGTAATTTTGCTACTGTTATGAATCGTAATGTAAATATCTGATATGCAGGATGTATTTTCATTGTTACAAATTGAACATAATTAAAGCATAGTGATTAATCACAAAAACAATATGTAATTATATATGTGTTTTCCGATGGTCTTAAGTGACCCCTGTGAAAGGGTCGTTCGACCCCCAAAGGGGTCACGACCCACAGGTTGAGAACCGCTATACTAAGCAAAGGTATACTGGCCAGAAAATTATTACAAAATGTATGAAGTGTTGTACATTTTTCACTTACACTCTATGCCACCAGTGGTTTCGAGAACTCTGGTCTCTCCGTGCATGTCTTAGTTCCCTTGCAGGCTTTGCTTCAATCTCACTGCTGGGCCCCTCCCTCTTCTTTTGTCCTCAGATGGATTTCACTCCATATTACAATCTTCAACATATCAGAGTTTCATTCTCAGTCTATATACATTTCTTGGATGAAGAATCTTTCTTCAAAGAAAACAATACAGAGAAGTTCAAAATGTAAAACCAAAAACAGAGTTGCACTAGTGAATGAGGCGACCCTCCCCCCGTAAATTTTGACATAAATAATTCTAGGATTCCATGAAACTCAATTGAAAACTGGTGGCCAGACTTCATGGTTTCAGCCATCCCTTCTATATTATTGTCACCCATGTCTGGGCTGCTGGGATAGTCCTCTAACATTCCCATTTTATATATTCAGTGGTCAACTGGGAATTCTTTTTCTAAACATCCTGTAACAGTTATCTTTCTAAAGCACAAATCAGATCATGACCTTTATTTGTTTACATACTTCCATAGCCTTTAATGAACACAAAGTCTCAATTCCTTAACACAGCCTTCAAGGGCTCACAGAATCTGACCGTACTCCATCTAGTTTCATCTCACCATTATCTCCACCTGCTCTGCTTATGGTACCACCCCCCATATCTACTTTCCACCTCTCTATCCTCATTTGTACTCTCCTTACAGTGAAGCTCCTCATCTCCTCTGTGGGTTAAAATATACTTACCTTTGAAGTTTCACTTTACCTTTATGAAACTCCATTTCTTGCTTGCTGTCACTTAGCATGTGTTTATTTTTTTATCCATCGATCCAGGAAATTCTTCTGAATTATCTAGTATTTTGTTTCATATAGGCTTAAAACATGTGATTTTTTAAAAAATTGACATCAATTCATTGAAAGACCCTTGAAGCATTTTGACTAAATTTTCCCTACATTGAACATCACTTGGACAACTGGTAAAGTTTCAGATTTCTTTTGGAGTCACCTGGTGGTTTGCTTCTCCAGGAGGGAGAACTCTGCGGTTGATGCAGACCAGAATAGAAGACGCTGGCCAGTACGCTTGTGTCGTAAGGAATGCAGCTGGTGAAGAAAGAAAACTCTTTGGACTTTCAGTATTAGGTATTTACATAAACTTCAGTATCTAAAAAAAATAAAATTGGCTTAAGTGCCTTCTGGAACCAAAGTTAGAATTTATCTACAGCTTGATCTCACATTTATGTATTCTTTGGTCCCTGGACACACTGTTGAAAAGAATTCAATGTTACAGTGATTTGAAGATAATCATTTGGGTTAAAATGGATAAAACGTCATATCTTGTTTGTTCACAATTATTCAATAATATGCTAAGACTCTCTGATCACTTGTTTAATAGGAGTGCTGCTTAGAGTAGGAAAAATAAAGGTCTAATAAATGTTCTTACTGATTTGTTGACATTTTTATCTGGACTTTATGATTTATTTTACAATGAAATTCATTATGTAATTGAATTCATGACATATTACTTTATAATATATCATAAAAATGGAGTTAATCAAAATAATATTATGATATTATTCTAGTAATCAATGAGAATTTGGGGTTTTGCTTTAAAGGTTATATCGAAATAAAAATATGAACCTAGATCTCTCTAAAGTAACAGCCCTGTGGTAAGAATCATTACTTTTTGTGTTTGGTATTTTTTCAGTGCCACCTCGCATTGTGGGTGAAAATACATTGGAAGATGTGAAGGTAAAAGAGAAGCAGAGTGTTACACTGACTTGTGAGGTGACAGGTAAGGGCCTCAGCCCTCTGCTTCTCCTTTCCCCGACCCCTCACTGGTTATTCATTGCCTCACCTACATATCTTACTTAGCTGAGAAAAATTCAAGCTGCTATAATATGTATTTGAAATGAGGGGAAGGAAAGAAAAAGGAAAGACACACTGGCCTTTTCTTTCAGTCCAATAAACCAAATTTTTTAATCTACTATTTGAATGTAGGGTTTCTCTGCTTCATCTCCTCTTATTTTGTTTTCCTCTCTGTTGGTTGAAGGCTGAACCTCCTTTTCTTTTCCTGTTTTCTCAAATTGCATTTCAAATAAATAAGTAGGAGTGTTGGTGGGAGGGTGGCATTACTGATACTGGGGATTGCCCCAAAACAAAAGTCTCACTGTTTGTTAAGACATTTAATTTTCAGGTTTTTTATTTGTGAATTTTCCAGCTTTCCTCCTGTTGCTGATTTCTAGTTTCAATCACTGTGGTCAGAAAAGACTCTTGGTATGATTTCAATCATCTTAAGTTTGCTGAGACTAGTTTTGCGGTCTAAGATATTATCTATTCTAGAAAGTGTTCCATGTGCCTTTGAGAAGAATGTCTACTCTGCTGTTGTTGGATGGAATACTCTGGACATGTCTGTAAGGTCTATGGTGTTTTTCAAATCCTCTGTTTTGTTATTGATCCTCAGACTGGATGATCTGTCCATTGTTGAGAGTGGGGTATTAAAATCCCCAACTATTATTGTAGTGCTGTTTACTTTTCCTTTTAGATCTGTTAGTATTTGCTTTTTATATTTAGGTGCTCTGCTATTGTGTGCATAAATACTTACTGTTATAGCTTCTTGATGGATTTACCCCTTTTTCATTATATAATAACCTTCTTTGACTTTTGACCACTTTTTTAAAAGTCTGTATTGTCTGATAATAAGTATAGCCACCCCTGCATTTTTTGATTACCATTTTCTTTAAATATCTTTGTACATCTGTTTGCTCTCAGCCATATGTATCTTTAAAGCTTTGGTGAGTTTCTTGTGAGCATTTTGCGACATCTTGTTTTTTTCTCCATTCAAGCATTCTGTCTTTGTATTAGAAATTTTAATCCATTTACATTTAAAGTAATTAGTGGTAGGCAAGGACTTACTATTTCCATTTTTCTCATTGTTTTGTAGATCCTTTGTTCCTTCTTCTTATCATGCTCTTATTTTGTGATTTGATGACCTTGAACGGTTCACAGATTCTTTCTCCTCCTTGATCAAGTCTGATGTTGATGCACTCCTTTAAATTCTTCTATTTAGTCCATTTGTTCTTTAACTCCAGGATTTGTTTGGCTTTGTTGATGACTTCTTTTCCTTTGTTGAACTTCTCGTTTTGTTCATGCATTGTTTTCCTAACTTTGTAAAGTCGTCATTTTTGTGCTTCACTAAACTTCTTTGAGAGGACTATTCTGAATTCTTTCTCAGACAGTTCATTGATCTCCATTTCTTTATGGACAGATATTGGAGCTTTATTAGTTTCCTTTGATGGTGTCATGTTTAACCGTGTGTTTTTTTATGTTGGTATCTGTGCATTTGAGTAAAGGTTCTCTTCTTCCAGACTTCATAGGCTTATTTCAGCAGAGACAGCCCTTCACCAGTCAGTGCAGCTTGGAGCTCTGGACAGGTTAGCTGGTTGTGTCCTTGGCCCGGTGGAGCTCTCTATTAGGCTCTGGGTGAGGCCACTGCCTGAGCTCTGAGGTTGGGTGGGTGTTGCTGTTGGCTAGGAACAGTTGGACAGGACTCTTAGCTTTGCTCCCTGCACACATGCAGCTGTAGGATAGGCTCCATCATTGCCTGGATTCCCAGGTAAGACTTCCTAGTCGGGCAGGCCTGGTTGCTATCCTCAGCAGTTGGGCAGGCAGTTGCTTCCCTGCCCGGGCAGGGCCATAGAGCATGCTCCACAGCCAGTACAGCCGAGCCTTCCAGTTTTACTATAATATCATACTATCCATCTTTCCTAACATAACTTGCTTTATGGTTTTAAATTTTAAATTTAAAAAAATCTCTTCGAGTAATTTAAAATTTAATATTGAACATAAGTCCCATGTTAAAATAAAAATAAAATACATTTACCTACAGGCTATAAATATTAAAGGAATGATTACTTTATATCTCTATTTACCCATCCATAGATCTATGCTGGAATCCCGGTATAAACTCGAAATATCTGCTTATTAGATTATTTAATTAAATGTTTTTCCTTTTATATAGCTATCAAGAATATAAAATATTTAACAATTAATATGAATGCAAAGGTATTGTGAACTACATGCTCCATTCTTTTTTTAAGTATATTTTACTCTGAAATCATTTCATTGTAATAGTCTAAGGTCCGATAAAAACTAATCTTTATTTGAAAATTATTTTTAAGTTTTGTATATTTTTATCATAGCATTATTGTTATTATACATTAGGTTATGTTTGAAATTTATTTTGGTATGAATAGTTACTGCATTGCTTTAGAAATGGGATATTTAAAAAGGCAAATGAGTGAAATGCCCTCTTTCAGTTACTGTTGACTAATGAGTTTGCCGACCACTGGTCTAAGGTCTGATAAAAACTAATCTTCATTTGAAAATTATTTTTAAGTTTTGTACATTTTTATCATAGCATTATTATTATTATTATTATTATTATACATTAGGTTATGTTTTAAATTTATTTTGGTATGAATGGTTACTGCATTGTTTCAGAAATGGGATATTTAAAAAGGCAAATGAGTAAAATGCCTTCTTTCAGTTGTTACTTGTAGACATGTGAGCATAGCCAGCTCTCAGAAATGGCTTTTTGTTACAGGGAATCCAGTGCCAGAAATTACATGGCACAAAGACGGGCAGCTCGTCCAAGAAGATGACACCCATCACAGTATGTCTGGTGGCCGTTTTCTTCAAATTACCAATGCCCAGGTGTCACACACTGGAAGATATACATGTTTGGCTTCTAACACAGCTGGTGACAAGAGCAAAAGTTTCAGTCTTAACGTGTTAGGTAGGTAGAAGCATTGCTTCAAGTCTTGAAGACTCAGACATGACCATAGGCTAAATTCTCTTCTTTTTATGTTTATTAATATTTCTATCATAGGATTTCATTATTTAAGGAAGACCAGTGTTTGCAGACATTTGCTGTGTGTTTTTTAAATTTTATTAATGAGTTCATACATTCATTCATTTATTATATTTGGAATACGTATTATGTTCTAGGTACTGTGTTTTATGCTGGGTACACAACTATGAAGAAGATAGATGTTAAATAAGCAATAATAGAGCATAAATATATGCGGGTCAAAGAGAAGCCGGTCAAAAGCAAAGGGGGCTCAACCTGAGATATCCTATCCATTCTTTGTGGGACTCTGCCATTATTGGCAATTGTCTGTACTGAAATCTACGTTTGCTACCTAAGATGGCAAAGGCTACCCTGTTGGTAGATCCAACAGTTATTTTTTCAGTCTGACTCTTAATGGTTTGAACATTATTTATCACTTTCTCCTTGACAGGGTTCTTCCCTAGTTACCCTTACATACCTTTGGTTGCTCCCTTTCTCTGTCTCTTAGTGACTCTTATTTAATCTGTCTCCTAAACATTAAGTCCCCATCTCTTAAACGTTTTGTCCTTACTTCACTGCTCATTTACTCCAGATATTCTCTTCAAATAATAAACTTAACTCCAAGAGGTTTGATTATCCTATAGACAGGTGACTTTTTAATCCATACCTGCGATCCAGAACTTTCTCCCACGGTTTGGATTTCTATATACAATTTCTTGTTGGACATTTCTCTTGAGAATTCTCTTGGGCACTAAAAAGTCAAGTTATTCAGACCTGAACAAACCATCTTTCACTCCTCAATGAGCAAATCTTTCTATATTTTCCATGTATGTTGCTTCCCTGCTGTTTATCTAGGTTCCCAAGCAGGAACATTGGAAATTATCTTTGACTTTGGTTTCTCATAACCCCCAAATTCTATCATCAGGTCCCACCCGTTGACTTCCTAAATATATTTTTTAGGTGCCCCCTCCTCTTTATGCCTTCTTTAAATGCTCTAGTTCAGTCCTTCGTTACCTTTTATGAAACAAATGGACCTGTCTCTGTTATCCTTGCTTCCAATATTGACCCCCATGAATCCGTCCTCTGTAAGTATTTCTGGCTTGCCCCTTATTGTTTACACTCCTCTGCTCCCAATGTGTTGTTCCCTCTTCCTATTTCTCTGCCTTCTTTCACCTTTTAACTAGCACTATCCTTTAAGCTCACTTTGAAATCTTCTTTAGGAGGCCTTCCTTGAGGGGAGTCCTCACACCTCAGGCCCTACATTGGATTGAATGCTATGCCTCTGTCTATCCTGCACCAGAGTTCCCATTATTGCCCTTAGCACATTGTGTCATGATTCCTTTTTAATGTCATTCTTTCCATTACCCTGTGGGTCTTTTGAGGTTCTCACTGCTTTTGTGTAGAATAAGAACAATAATCAGTTGTTCTCTGAAATTGTTAGAGAATGGAATTACACAAATAAGTACAATGGAAATTTAGAAATGCACAGAGATGTTCTAAATATAGTTCTTTAAATTTTAAATCCTTTTTAGTATCTCCTACAATTGCTGGTGCCGATAGTGATGGCAGCCCTGAAGATGTCGTTGTCATCCTGAACAGCCCCACGTCCTTGGTCTGTGAAGCTTATTCATATCCTCCAGCTACCATCACCTGGTTTAAGGATGGAACTCCTTTAGAATCCAACCGAAATATTCGTATTCTTCCAGGTAATTAGTTTCCTTCAGATGCCTGAGGTGCATTTGTGCCATCTACTATTGTAGAAAAGCAGAATCATTGGAGTTTTGTTATTGACGTATTTATGTTCTTGGTTGTGTTATGTTCTATCGATATTTTAATTTATAAAATTATTTGTATATGTACTGTAATCTAAGGTATCTGAAATTACTTTTTGAAAGACTAATAAAATATCTAAATAAAAAGGCAAATAAATACCACAATGTAATTAATTGCTAAAATATGTGGAATGCCAAAAAAATGGTAGAAATTTATTTCTTGTTGAATTGAGCCTTGAAGGTTAGTATTTCAATTGAGTTTATTTATTCCTCACTAATACCTGGCAATATGTATGAAAATAGAAAGAATTAAAAAGTATGATCACTGGCTTTAAGAAATTTACAGTCTTATGAGAAGGAGAAATAAAACATGTGAAAGTTAATTAACAACAGGAATGCATGAATACTCATGGGTTATGAATAGTCATGGGGCATGGTTAATGGAATAGTCACAAGTTTTAGAGGAGTCACAAGAAGGAATGGCCAGTGAGCTGAAGTGGTTAGGAAATGCTTAGCTGCAGTCAGAACTTGAACCAGACCTTAAAGCAAAGTTATAGAAATTCTTCGTTTGGAAATGAACTAGGAGAGATTCCAGATCCATCACAATGACTAAGGTGGGAAAGGAATAAAGTTAAGATAGCCTATTTATGTGCAAGTACTAATAATTATACTCCTCCTTCCCAAACAAGTGGAGACAGTGTGTATATGTGTGTTGTGTGTGTCTGCTACACAGAGGGGGGCAGGTAGGAGGAAAGGTGAGGAAGGAAGGTTAGAGTCATGTTTTGAATGCCTGGATTAAAGAGTTTTGACTTAAATCTTTAGTCAGTTAAGAACCATTGAAGATGTTTAAGGAGAAACGTAACGAATAAAACCTCTATTTTAGCAAGACCAACCTCTACTGATAGGCCAGGTAGATGAGAAGGAGAAGATGACTAAGAGGGAGAGACCTAGATATAAAGAGAGTGAAATAGGGACCTTAGCTAGACTGAGTACAGAGGCATGGGAGGGTCAGAATGAGCCTGAGGTGGTCATGCAGCGGCCATCTGTTTTGTACTTTGTCTTGTGTTCAATACCTATTACAAAATTGGCATAGAGAAGAAAAATATACCAATAGTAAGAATTAAAACCTTGGTAGTTTGTGCATGCTCTGCCGCCGCCGTGATTTCAAAGATTGTTTGGTGTCCCATGATTTTTCAGGAGGTAGGACTCTGCAGATCCTAAATGCACAGGAGGACAATGCTGGAAGATACTCCTGCGTAGCCACGAATGAGGCGGGGGAAATGATAAAGCACTACGAAGTGAAGGTCTACAGTAAGTTCTGAGAGAGCACTATGCTTCATTTTTTCCCCAAGTTGTCTCACTCTTCCAGCTCTGTTTTTATGGGTCCATAATTATTTATACTCATTATTAAAGTTTGATGTTTATACAGCTTGCTTCATGAAGAGATGATAAGGACATATATGTAATTCCTTAATCAATAAAGAAAAAATAAGTAAAATAAATTGGGGGGGGGAAACAAAGTTAATATGAGTATTAATAATACCAACATATCAAGATTTTGTTTTTGTATTTTTAAAAGGGAGAGTATCTTTCTGATTGTCTTTGGTTCTTTGAGTTGGTCTCTTTAATGACCGATAAAATGCATTTTATGGGTTATGCTCACACTGTGTCTGGGGACCTGGAACCAATGCAGCTAACTGTTCTGGAAAGGACATTAGCCTCGTTGTCAGTGTTATAATGACAAAGGGAGAATGATATTTTCCTTCATAATCTGTATCTGAACATGACCCTTTCGTACGACCCTAACTTGGGTTCTTGATGAAAGGGAGCATAGAAAATGCTTCAGTTATTTCCTTGTTTTTTCTTGTAAAGTGATCCTCCGTGTGATTTTCATGGTATTCCATGTATTTGAAAGAACCAATGTTTAATGGTTTAATATTTGTTTTTATACAGTTCCACCCATAATCAATAAAGGGGACCTCTTGGGACCAGGTCTTTCCCCTAAAGAAGTGAAGATCAAAGTAAACACCACCCTGACCTTGGAATGTGAAGCCTATGCAATTCCTTCTGCCTCTCTCAGCTGGTACAAGGATGGACAGGCCAGTCACAAGATTTTTCATTTGCTGATGGTTTCTTACCGATTCAAGTGGTCAATTATACAATAATACTAGTAAAACAGACACAAGTAACTCAGAGAATCAATGTGGCCTTAAAACTAGCACAATCTCATGCTCCTAAGAATATAAATCTGCAAAAAAAAAAAAAAACAACACACAACTTTAACTGTGTTCAACAATATTAGTATTATTCCATCATTGACAAGGGTTGTCTTTGTGTACATTAGCAGTTGTCCATGAAAATTCAACCACCTTCCCAATGGGGAACGGTTTTAGTGTTCTTTGGTTTTACATAGTAAATAAACTTCATAAAGAAGAAACACAAAAAAACAGTGCTAAGCTAGCTTACGACAGGCATTACATGGGGACTGAACTTAATCAGAACTTTCTGTAAACATCTTCTAGTGTTCTTTGGTTTTACATAGTAAATAAACTTCATAGTGAAGAAACACAAAAAACAGTGCTAAACCAGCTTATGACAGGCGTAACATGGGGACTGAGCTTAATCAGAACTTTCTGTAAACATCTTTAACTCTTTTACAAAAGGTAACATTTTTAACCTTCCAAGATGCAGGGGAAAGCTAGATGTGATGATTAAGTGCCCAACATAATTAATTAGGGGCAATGAGAGTCTTTTAAAGAAAAAGCACATCTTTCAGTTATGTGTTCTCTCAGACCACATACCCTCATTTCTCATTCTTCTTCCACGCATGTTTTAAAGAAATATATGCTGGTGATTAAACCAAAATAGATGATTTTTCGTTGCTGTGCATATTGTGCTTACTAAGCTGATCTTTGTCCTGTTTTACACATAATCAACCAAGTGGTCAGTTACATCCAGTTGTGGCAGTTCGGGTACGAGTCATGATTTAAGATGCAGAAAGATATAGCTTTATTTTTTCAACAGATGGATTTTGCAATACTGGCAACTAAAAAAATCATCTCATAAAATAAGCAAGTTTCATCTGGAAGCCATTACAAAAGGAAAAATAAGGAACTCCCACCATGTTCTGTTTACAGTTTCTTTCCTGAGTGCAAGCACACTTCATGGTACAATATTAAATCTATAGGAGTTTACTTGTTAATTCCTTTCACCTGCAAATCTTATTTTATTTCTAATTTTATCTAAAGGCTTTTCATTCATTGTGGCTACTACACATGCACACACACACACATAAACACAAGCAAACACATGCACACATAAAAATTTGATAATGATTAGAATTGCACTAGGAATAAGACAGTTTCGTGTGGTTTTGAATTTTATACTGAGTAGTTAAATTACAGTTTCAAATCCAGACTCTGAAATTGATCCAGTTGTTATACTTTAAGCTGTTAAATTTTTTAGGGTTTGGGATTGGTCCCCTTGAATGTGTACAAAAAAAGCACTCTGGTTTTTGTTGTTGTTGTTTATTTCCCATATCCTTCTGTTATTTCATTCTTCAGATAAGCAACACCACTGGAACAAAACAGAGTTTTTGAGAACATCACTAAAAATATTGCCAATGTTAGACCCAAAAAGTTTTGAGATAGCGTTTGGGTTTTATTTATTCACACTTTAAAGTTTTTTGTTTAGCATAGAAATTTTAAATTATCCTACTTTTATATTCTACATTAGCATTCTACATTATTTTTTGATCATATCATATTATTGGCAAGACTTTGTTTTAGGTGAGGAGGGTACAGCTATGAAGAAAAAATAGAAAGATCTCTGTTCATATGAAGTTTAGGGAGTCAAAAACTAAACAAACATAGCAGTAAAATGCATAATGTACCAGATGGGGTAGATGTTGTGGAGAAAATTCAGTCAAGAAGAAGAAAAGTGAGTGGGGGGAGTGTGATCTCTTATTTATACAGGGAAGGCCTCGCTGATAAGAAAGTAAAGGAAGCAAACATCAGATATGAGAGGAAAATATGCTAAAGTAGAGAGAATCTCAAGGGCCAAGGCCCTGAGACATCTTTGCTGGAGTGCAGTGACCCATGAGTGCCGGAAGCCGGTCCATCCTTGCTGCTTGACACAGTCGCTCCAGGGAAGAAACATCTGCACAGCATATGTTTCAAGGGACCTGGCGTATATGGCATACTGTTCTTAATATGTTTGCTCCCCTTCTTGGCGCTATGTGTTTTAACCAAGGTCACCTCTCCAAGAAAGGTTGTTTCCCCAGGTAGGGATTTTTCCCTGAAGTTAGGGAGGGAATAAAACCCCTTAACTAAGTGCCAGGCGGGTAGTTAATCACTTTAACTACGAACAATCATGCTTAAGCTACATAATCTTTACTCCCTGGAATGGAGATAAGAAACACCCTAACCTTTGGAATAGAAATTGATAGGATTAAAATCAACTGGTATAAATACAGATGTAACAAGACAATAAAAAACAGAACCTGGCTGGAGAACCTAGTGAGAGAACATGGCTAGGCTGCTGATCAACTGAACGCAGCCTTCATTCTTCGCTGACTCCGTCCACACCTTTGGGAACCCCTGGACCTGCTGGGGCTGGACCCCAACAATTGGTGCCCAAACAGCCAGGGTTGGCCTCCCCTGAGGCCGGGAAGTTCTCTGGCCACGCGGTCCGAGGGCGGCCCCCTTCACTTGCACCATGGCCCGAAATGCAGAAAAGGCCATGACGGCCTTAGCAAGATTTCGCCAAGCTCAATTGGAAGAGGGAAAAGTGAAGGAACGAAGACCCTTCCTTGCCTCAGAATGTACTGACTTGCCCAAAACTGAGAAGTGGAGACGACAGATCATTGGAGAGATCTCTAAAAAAGTGGCTCAAATTCAGAATGCTGGTTTAGGTGAATTCCGAATTCGTGACCTGAATGATGAAATTAACAAATTGCTAAGAGAGAAAGGACACTGGGAGGTCCGGATAACGGAGCTGGGTGGTCCTGATTATGTAAAAGTTGGCCCTAAAATGCTAGATCATGAAGGCAAAGAAGTCCCTGGAAATCGAGGTTACAAATACTTTGGAGCAGCAAAACATTTGCCTGGTGTTAGAGAGCTATTTGAAAAAGAACCTCTTCCTCCTCCAAGAAAGACACATGCTGAGCTCATGAAGGCAATTGATTTTGAATACTATGGTTACCTAGATGAAGATGATGGTGTTATTGTGCCTTTGGAACAGGAATATGAAAAGAAATTCAGAGCCCAGTTAGTGGAAAAGTGGAAAGCAGAGAGAGAGGCTCGGCTGGCAAGAGGAGAAAAGGAAGAGGAGGAGGAAGAGGAGGAAGAAATCAACATCTATGCTGTCACGGAGGAGGAGTCTGATGAGGAAGGCAGCCAGGAGAAAGGAGGCGAAGATGAGCAGCAGAAGTTCATCGCCCATGTCCCTGTGCCATCGCAGCAAGAGATCGAGGAGGCACTTGTGCGAAGGAAGAAGATGGAACTCCTCCAGAAGTATGCAAGTGAGACCCTGCAGGCCCAGAGCGAAGAGGCCAAAAGACTCATGGGATATTAGGGCTGAGTGAGGGTGCTCCCTGGGTCTGGAAACCTGTCGGGAGTTCTTCAGCCCCAGCTGGCCCTTGCATTAACCTACAGGGTTCTGCTGTCCTGGGACTACAGACTGGCAGGCTAGTGCGGCAAGGCTCCCTGCTTCTTCTTACCATTCGTTCTTTTACCTTTTCTTACCTCAGCTATGGTCTCGGGGGAGGAGTCTGTCCCACCCCTCCCTTGCAGGCTGCCTACATGCTATCAGTTTAAACCCCTTAACTAAGTGCCAGGCGGGTAGTTAATCACTTTAACTACAAACAATCATGCTTAAGCTACATAATCTTTACTCCCTGGAATGGAGATAAGAAACGCCCTAACCCTTGGAATAGAAATTGATAGGGTTAAAATCAACTGGTATAAATACAGATGTAACAAGACAATAAAACACAGAACTTGGCTGGAGATCCTGGCTAGAGATCCTGGCTAGGCTGCTGATCAACTGAACGCTGTCTCCTTGTCATTCCTTCTTCGCCGACTCCGTCCACACCTTTGGGGACCCCTAGACCTGCTGGGGTTGGACCCCAACACATGAGGACACAGAAGAAGATTAATAGAGTGCCAGATTATACTGCTGTTAGACCAGTTGTCCTTTATTCCGATAGGAAGTCACTAGAAAATTTTAAATACAAGAGTGATATGCTCTGACTTAAGGTTTTAAAGGGATTATATTGCTTCTGTATTGAGAGAACAAAAAAAATGGTCTAGATTGGAGTTTATTGTAGTGGTCCAGAAGAGAGTTGATGGTTTCTGGTATGAAGGTGGTAGCAGGATGTGAGGGAAAGAGAGTTTTCTTTTAATGGGGGAAGTTACAGTATGCTGTATGTAGATTGAAATAATCTGGTGGAAAAGAATAAATTGCTGATGATGTAGGTAAGAGAGGACACAGTTGCTGGAGGGATGTCCTTGAGTAGAGGACGGGAAGCTCAGATGGACAGAGACGGATATTAACCAGGGTTAGGGTTTTGCCAGGGAAGTAAAATAAAGGGACAGAGGCAAGGGAGTTGAGGGTTTATACAAGGAGCGATTGCCATAGTAGACTTCTCTGGGTCAGGAGGGAATGGAGATCAGGAGGAGAGTGAGAGGCACTGATAATGTTGCAAGGCCCATGGATTGTGGGTCCTCCCAGGGGATCAAAAATGTATTGGAGTTGGGATGCTAGAAGTGACTTAGAAAGTTAGGAGGTGGCGGTCAGAGAGTGAGAACTTGAAACTGAGACTATGAAGTGGTGCAGTTATGGGTAATTATAAGGTCTAGGTATGACTTACCTGTTGAGTGGCTGAGAGAGGGTTGAGGACAAACAATTAGAGAAGAGGTCACAGCATTGGATGCACACAGCATTGGATAACTATTTAGATACTGAAATCACGAAGAATTATGAGAAAAGTACCATTAGAAGAAGTGACATTGATCCAGGAACTAAAATCTTCAAGGAATAAGAGGGAACTTAGTGTAAACAGGAATATGTAGAAGATGAAAAATGCCCTATTAACTGTAGGTAATGTTATCAATAAAACATCATAATATAAATATCTGTGAGTTAATATTCCATTAAGTACAGTAATACTTTCAATAAAACATCATAATATAAATATCTCTAGGTTAAAATTTTTTGTTTATGAAGTGATGATATTTCTAAATGAACAACAGTGACTTCTACATGAAATCAGATTATGTTAATGCCCTCAACCTTTCATTAAAATGCTCTAGCATTTTTGACAAAATATAATAAAAGATATGCTTTTGAGTATTTCACATAAAATTTAATTCTGTTTATTCTGAATTATACAAATTATCAACAGCATGGTCTCTTAGAGGATTTATTAGAGTACTTAATGCTAACATTAATTATAATTGAATCACAGCCCCTTAAATCAGATGATCATGTTAATATTGCTGCCAATGGACACACACTTCAAATAAAGGAAGCTCAAATATCAGACACTGGACGATATACTTGCGTGGCATCTAATATTGCAGGTGAAGATGAGCTGGATTTTGATGTGAATATACAAGGTAATACTGATGTGCTTATTGTATATCATTTAATTTACATGATATGCCTAAGCAATGAAAAAGAGATTTGGCTTGGTTTTATTTTAAGTAGTTTCTTTTCTGTTGACAATAATATGAATTCATTATTGAAAACCTGGACTTGAGTAATTAACAAAGAAAAAAATAATCCCATTATTCAGGATTACGTTAGTTATTTTTATGTGTTTCCTTTTGATATTTTTCCTTCTGTTCTATTGTGTAAATGTAAACTGCATTTACAAATTAGGATCACATGATCCATACTTCTTTGCTACATTAGTTTTCCCCCAATGTTATATCATGAAGCTTTCTTTTTTTAAATTTTTTTTTTTAATCCTCACCCTAGGATATTTTTTTCCATTGATTTTTAGGGAGAGTGGAAGGGAGGAAGGGAGGGGAGGGGAGAGAGAGAGAGAGAGAGAGAGAGAGAGAGACCGACCTCCAGCAGGAACTAGGCCTAGGACCGGGGATCTAACCTGCAGCCTAGGTATGTCCCTGACCGGGAATCAAACAAGTAACCCTTCTGTATGCAGGCTGCCACTCTAACCACTGAGCACACAGCCCAGGGCATTTTCTTTTTTTCTTCTCAAGTAGCATTTATATGGAAAGAAAAGATAAAATGCAGAATTTAAAGTAGTCGGACAGATTAGAATGATGATTTTTGGCTTCTAAAAACTTTGTGGCTACAAAAAAACCCCTTTGATTTGGGTAAATTACCTAAATATTTTAAACCCGTTTCCTTGTTTTGAAAATGAATGTTTTATAGAATGTGGTGACTATTAAATAAGATAAAGTATGTAAAACTCTTAGAAAAATGGTTAAGAAATGATACCTGCTATTATTGTTGATAGTTACTCTCAACATGATTTTTTTTCTATGATTTTTAATAACTATACCTGTTTTAGCACTTGAGTATCCAAGTATTTATTTAACCTGATTCCTGTTATTGAATGTCTGAGTCATTTCCAAGTTTTCATTACTCGTATGTAATGTTTCACTGGGTGGTTTTACATAAAACTTTCGTATATCTTTGATTTTTTTCATTTATTCGTTAGTAATAGTGGAAATTTTAGGTCATGTGTTACACACATTTTCAATATTTTTTGATGTACAAGCAAATCACCTTCTAGAAAGTTTATATGTGTTCCCCAGAAAAGTTTGAGATTATCCTACTGTTTTAGTTAATGGACTTATTAATCTTGACATCATAACTCCTTTAGCTTTCTTAGTAAGACAAATTATTGGAAAATGCTCTCAACTGAGCCATTATTTTTTAATGGCTCTTCAAAATATGTTTTTCCTGCTATGATGGCATTCCTTAGCCAGGCTTGTTCTAGTAGCTCCTTGCTGACCGCAGGCAGCATTGACAGGGAAGGAGAGCAGGGGGTGAGCGTAGCATTCGGAGCCTGTACTTCTTGTTCTTCCCAGGGGAACCAGCTCCAGCTTCTGTCTCCTACTTTTCTGGCTCACAGCTAGAGCTGGTAGATGTAGAAATACCTGAAAATATTGTCACACTGTCTACTTTATTACATTTATACATCACTCTCGTGAGAACACAGCCAAGGTCTTCGTTGAATGGATTGAAACTGGCATTCACATGTGTCCAAAATCCCATGTGTTTCCTCCGTAGTTCCTCCAAGTTTTCAGAAACTCTGGGAAATGGGAAACATGCTGGATACCGGCAGGAGTGGAGAAGCCAAGGATGTGATCATCAACAACCCCATTTCTCTCTACTGTGAGACAAACGCCGCTCCTCCTCCTACGCTGACGTGGTACAAAGACGGCCGTCCTCTGGCCTCGAGTGATAGAGTATTGATTTTACCAGGTAAGGACTGCTGTGAACAGGGGGAAGTCCGAATCTGTTTCAGATGTGCTTCTCTCATTTATTAAGACCAGTTGAATTGATTGACTTCCTGGCCATGTAATTTATCTGACACCGGCTGCCAGATGTCACAGCTGTCCCTGTCGCTTCAGGTTGAGAAGTTGGCATCGGATAGAACCCCTTAGTTAATCTTCAGATCTGCTGCAGGATCGTTCTGTCAACTTAAGGAAGTCCTTTGACTTCCCTGTGCCTTTATTTTTCTAATAGTGTCATGAAATAGTCACTTAGGTTTCTATACATTAATGATAAATTCTAAAATATATTTATGAATAGTTGTACTCAGTATATTAAATGCATTTATCATAAAACAGTAGTAAAGATCATTAGTTTCAAGTATTTTAGTTATTGATGGAAAAGGAGATTTTCAAATTGTTGTGAGATAGTAATATTTTCAAGGCCTCTATTCACTTTTAACAAACATTAAAATAGGCTTCTCAGACTTTATCAAATTGTATACGTAAGGTCAGTGCATTCCACTGTATGTAAATTTTATCTTCATTAAATAAGAGAATGTCTTGGAAAAAAATAGAGACTAAATAGAAATGGCAACTAAATATAATAAGTGATCCTAAATTGGATCTGGGCTTGAGAACAAATAGCTATAAAAGACAATATTATAACAATAATGACATTTGACTGCACACTATGAATTCAACAGTATTGTATTGATTTCACATTTTCTGATTTTGGTCATTATATTATAGTTATATAAAGGATTATTCTTTTTTATGAAATATAGATCTATGGGTATTTAGGGATAAAAGCATATCATGTGTCCTAGTTACTCTCAAATGGTTCAAAAAAAGATTATATATATACATAATATATATAACACATATGACAGATCATATATATATATATATATAACAAAGATAAAACCAATGGAATAAAATATACATAATTGTAACAATTTATATACAATTATTATAACTTTTCTCTATGTTGGAAATCATATCAACATGAAAAATGCACGGTTATTCTTTCAAGATTGTATACATAATGGTGTACTGTATGCCTTTTGCACCGTTGGCTATTATTTTTCTGAAGCCTCTACTTGCACGCAACTGTGTAAACTTCTTTATATGTGTTCCAACTATAAAGCAGGAAGTTACTACAGAGTAACATTTCACATGGAACATGATGAGGGGCACAGAGCAACATTCCTGCCTTAAGGAAAATCCACACAAGCTATTCATTTCTCAGGAGATCTCACTCATATACGGGCTCACTTTTCAATAATTCAGTGTTTGTGATGAAAGTGATATGTGGGATTAAAATGGAACCTGGAAAGAAAATGCAAGGAAGTTATTAGACCTGAAAAATCTGGTCTAAAAATCTGCTGCTTATGAGCAGCATTCACTCTCAGACTGACAGCAGTAAGCACATTAGGATATATTTCCAGGTGGGAGAGTGCTGCAGATTCCCCGGGCTAAGGTAGAGGATGCCGGGAGATACACGTGTGTGGCTGTGAATGAGGCTGGAGAAGATTCCCTTCAGTATGACGTCCGGGTACTCTGTGAGTTTGTTTCCGTTTGTTCATTACCCATTCTTTCTCTCAAAAGTATTTTTGAGGAGCTAATGTTTGCAAGATGTTGAGCTAAGTATCTTAAAGACTATAAAGATAATCAGAAACTGATAGTTCTCCCATTGAGTTCATTGTCTTATACAAATTGAGAGCATATTGTTTAAGACTCCTGAAGTATCAACCAAAAAAAGAGAGAGAGGGAGAGAGAGAATTCAATGACTTAAGAACCTGAAAAGTCCTCAGGTAGGGCTGGTTGCAGTTTGACTTCCTTGGCTCAAAAGAGTTTACCAGACTTAACCTGTCTCTTGGCTTTGTTTTTCTCTATTAGTGTCATTCTCAGGTGGAGGGTCCTTTTGCTTGGAAAGTTGGCCCCTTGAAGCTCTAGTCTTATATCTTCCTAGTTTCAGAGACAAATGAAAGCTTTTATTTACAACTGAAGTCCCGGAATCAGATGTCCATGGCTTTAACTGGCCAAGTATGAATCACATATCTATCCCTGAACCAGTGACAGAAGCCAAGAGGCCTAATTGATAAGACCTACTTCAGATTTCTCTGATGATTAGTGACACTGAGCACCTTTTCGTGTTTATCGGCCATCTGTATGTCCTCTATGGAGGAATGTCTAGCTAGGTTCTTTGCCCATTTTTTATATATCACCTCAGGCAAGGGAAATAAGAGAAAAAATAAAGAGGTGAGACTACATCAAACTGAAGAGCTTTTGCACAGCAACGGAAACCACCAACAAAATGAAAAGACAACCCACTGTATGGGAGAACATATTCACCAATGATACACCTCATAAGGGGCTAATGTCCAAAATGTATAAAGAACTTACAAAATTCAACACCAAACAAACAACCCAATTAAAAATGGGCAAAGGACCTGAATAGACACTTCTCAGTTTATTTTTTGAGAGACGCGAATACCAGAAGACTGCATCTGCATTAAACGTGCCATCTTTACTGATTGCTAAAGATAAGAGACTGAAACATAAAATAACTAAGCTTTTTCTAAACAAGATAAAAAGATTATTTACCATGTAACTAAATTTCTGCATTCACAAGCAACCAACACATGTGTTCCTAGTTTATTTAACATTTCCATTTATAAAAATCACTTGGGCGATATGTGATTTTTCATAACTGACTAGTCTAATGTAAACACGAACCTGGATTCACAGTACTACTATATTAAATGAGAATGAATATATGTCGGAAAATCTAGAGCATGACTTCTCAGACTTTAGTGTGCATGAGGATCACTAGGAGAGGTTTTGTTGTTTTTGTTTTAAATATATTTTCATTGATTTCAGAGAGGAAGGGAGAGGGAGAGAGAGATAGAAACATCAATAGGAGAGAATCACTGATCGGCTGCCTCCTGCATGCCCCACACTGAGGATCAAGCCTGCAACTTGGGCATGTGCCCTGATTGGGAATCGAACTGTGACCTCCTGGTTCTGTGGTTGATGCTCAACCACTGAGCCATGCCAGCCGGGCTAGGACGAGTTTGTTAAACCATAAACTTCTTGGCCCCTTTTAGGAATGCTGATGGAGGAGAGCTAAGGTGGCCCCCCAAATTAGCATTCCTATCCAAGCTCCCAGATGATGCTGATATCACTGATACTGAGGCTGGGGAAACACACTGAGTAGCCCAGACAATTCCCTTGCAAATGAGACCAAATCTGTACATTTCTGTAATTGATCTGGTTTGTCTAGATGACCAAATAGACTTTACTATAGATTCATGCAGATGAATGGGATGGGCTGAGAGAGAAAGCAAGACAAGATATTTTGGAGAATAATTTGGGATTGACTTAGAATGAAATTATAGGAAGGGTTAGTCCAGGGTAGGTAAAGAGAGGGAAGAAAATCAACCCAAATTCACACAATCTGAATCTTCGCTAATTTATTAAGGATCATAGATTCTTCTTCAAGTTTGGCTCAATTACCCCACAATTTTTTAAATTGTCAGAAAACTAGAATCATTTAGAAAAGGCTTCGTTTCCTGTTATTATCTTTTTGCTGCAATCACTCATTAGTGCCACCGGTTATCAAGGAAGCGAACAGTGATCTCCCTGAGGAGGTCACCGTGCTGGTGAGCAAGAGCGTGCGGATGGAGTGCTTGTCGGGCGGCAGCCCTGTACCGAGGAATTCCTGGCAGAAAGACGGGCAGCCCTTGCTGGAAGATGAGCATCATAAATTTCTGTCTAATGGAAGAATTCTGCAGGTAAAAGTAAAAACATCTGACTTTAAAATACCCGCTAGGCTTTGTATTTTATAATTGTCTTTATGACTTTTAAAAGTAATTTTTTTATTTAGAAATAGATTTGTAAAAATAACCAAACATAAAAGGGATATGAAATAATATTATTTTCTTCATTTTATTCACACTATGAGAGGTGACCATTATTAACAGTTTTATGTGAATTCCTGTAGAAATTGTCTACATTCAACACACACACACACACACACACACACACACACACACACACACGTTTAAGACAACGTGGTCTTTGTGATTAAAAAGAAAAACCATTAAGCAAATTATTACAGTCCTTTTCACTGCATATTTCTGGTGATAAAATTCTAGCTGGTATAAGATTCCCTGCCAATTAAAATTTACTTGCTACTGGCAAAGAATTTATAATATAATAATAATGGTAACCACATAAATATCCTGAATTGTTCACTAATGGGCATGTCTATATTTTTCTTTCCAAGTGTCCTAAAAGATAGTTAGGTACTTATAGAAATAACACTGATTCGTTAGTTTACAACTTAATTAAATCATTTCTTGAACATGTAAATGATATTCTGCAGGCCCAAGAATCTAAGCATAACTATCGGTGTATCTAACACAGGACATATCTCCTAGAGTTCTTTATTTTTTTAAAAATTAGTCAGTTCACTGCCTATAAATAATTTTGAATTCTCAAAGTATCTTGTAAACATCCTGACTATTTCTATTTGATGATCATACGACCTCTACAAAAATACTTAAATGTTTCTGTGTCTATGGCCAAAAAAATATATAGATGGATAGCACTTTCTGCTAAATAAAATAAATTATAACTGGTATATAGCTAGCTATTGCTATGCAAAACAAACCACTCCGAAACAAGGATTCAAAAACAATAAGCATTTGTTCAGCTCACAATTCTTCCTGTTGGCTGGGGGATTCTTCTGGTCTCAGCTGGGCTTACCCAAATGTCTGCCTATTGTGGATAGGCTAAGTGGTTCTGCTGATCTTGCTGGGCTCTTGCACATCTCTGGGGCCTCAGTTGCAATAATGGGGCTGATTCTTCGCCATGTGATTCCATACCTTCAAGCAGGTTAGTCCTGGCTTCCTCATGTAGTGACCGGGTTCCAAATGAGGGGGAAAGAGTAACAATGCCTTTTTTAAGCCTAGGTTTGAAATGGCACACTGTCATTTCCATCACATTCTGTGGGTCAAGGCCAGGCACAAGACCACACAAATTCCACATCTTTTTTTGTTTTCTTTTGTTAATCCTCATTTGAGGATATTTTTCCATTGATTTTTAGAGAGAGTGGAAAGGAGGGGGGGGGAGAGAGAGAGAGAAACATCAATGTGAGAGAGACACATCGATTGGTTGCCTCCCACACATGCGCCCAGATCTGGGCCAGGGATGGAGCCTGCAATCGAGGTATGTGCCCTTGACTGGAATCAAACCTGGGATCTTGTCCATGGGCTGATGCTCTATTCACTGAGCCAAACCAGCTTGGGCCAAATTCCACATCTTTACCTGGTGATGGGGGGAGTTTCAAAGTCACATTGTGGAGGGTAGATGGGAAAGTGGGAGAATAATTTGGGGCACTTTTGTAGTCAGTAGACCACAAGGATGTATAAAATTGCCTTTCCTGATTGGAAATCTTTATAAATAAATACTTATTTGATTGACCTGATTAATAAAAGCCAGCACCAATGCTATTATATATAAATGTTCTTTTTATGTCCATCTGGAGAGGATACGTATTATTCATTCTCAACATGATGACAAGTGGCTTTATAAAAAAAAATTCAGTTGGAATTTCTTTATTTTTCCCTCAGATTCTAAATACTCAAATAACAGATATTGGCAGGTATGTGTGTATTGCTGAGAACACGGCTGGAAGTGCCAAAAAATATTTTAACCTCAATGTTCACGGTAAGAGCTCAGTTCCAAAAGCATCTGCTAGGGGTGTGCTTGAAACGGCAGGAAAACTGTGTTTTACATTATGGAGGCTTTTCGTGTATTTTTAACTTGAAACAGTGTGTGGGGCCTGCATTCATACAATCGCCTCCCTCTCTCCCCACCGAAGCTAGTAGGATTTATAAGGTACAAAGTACAGAGCTTCTGGGAGCCTGTTTTTACATTATTCTAGTCCTTCAAGAGAAGGTAGTAACTTCTACATATTTGAAAGTTAAAAAAAAAAGAAAAAGAAAGAAAAAAAGTCAAAATCTGAAATCCCTAAGATTACATGTTTTTATGAAGTTTGGACTAAATATAGATCTTTCGCTCATAAAAATTCATTCACTAGTCCTGATTGAAACCAGTTTCTGTCATTAAGGGTGGACTTCATGTTGAGCTACATCCTCTTGTACCTCATATACTCCCTGGAAAAGAAGAAGTCACTTAGGAGTGAAATCATTCCAAAAACCACCAGCACACCCAATTCATTCATCACACTTTTAAGTTTTCAGTATATGCTGGTCACTCCATAAATACTTTTTTTTTGGCTAAAAAAAAAGCCATTGTTTGTCTTCTACAAAAGAGTAGTTTTTTTGTGTGACACACAGCTGCTTTCAGCATATTGACTTGGAAATGGTGAACAATCGTTATAAAAGATTTCCTTTATATGTATGCTACATAGATATAAAATTGTGGCTTGTGTTGGAGAGAGCTGAAATTTGAAATTTCATGAAAAATTTCTCCCCTGAAAGGACCTTGATTTAGCAACATAGATGTTCTTTCCTGATATGACATGCAGGGGATATCGATGTCTAGCAATGTTTGGTGTTTCATATTTGAAACACTTCCACCTTTGTATCCCCGGTTTTTAGCACAGGGGGTCACTTACAGTAGGTACTTCATTAATATCTTTGAGGTTCTTTTAATGAGTAAATCTGACCAAACAGAAACAGATGTGTTATGAATTCCCAGGATAAAAGCTATATCTAGCACAAAAAGTTATGCAAGAACTCAGTGCATTTTTAATCTTATCTTTTTTTACTTCATTTTTTCTCTGCATTGCTTTTGCTTGTGGAATTCCTTGTTTGTTTGTTGTTTGTTTGTTTGTTTGTTTTGAACAAACCATGGTATTGTTTATTTCTTAAGTTTTCTGCTCATCTTGGAAGTCATTGATTTCATTGTTGAAATAACCTGTAAATGTATTGATAGACAGCTAACCCCTAAAATTAAATTTCTACTTTATAAATGCTATATGCAGGAAGATAAAAACTTTAAATAAGAATGTAATATTAGAAACAAGAATATGCAAACTTAACAAAAAGCACTATCGGGTGTTTCTTTGTACATTGCCAAAACCATCTTAGGAATTGCCAACTACATTTCCTGAAAATTCTAGCACTCTGTCATTGGGAGAAGCAAGACTGATGGACATAGTGTGATGAAGGCATTGGGAATCCTGGGGAAGACAGCTGGGTGGTTAACAGTGTCAGTAACACGGTGCTTTGGCAGAGTACAGTGGCTGGACTTATATTAATAAGTTGCAGTGTATATTACTAGTCACATCAGATTTCACTTTTAATACATTTACTCGTACAGTTCCTCCAAGTGTCATTGGTCCTAACCCTGAAAACCTCACTGTTGTGGTGAACAACTTCATCTCTCTGACCTGTGAGGTCTCTGGTTTTCCACCTCCTGATCTCAGCTGGCTCAAGAACGAACAGCCTATCAAGCCAAACACAAATGCCCTCATTGTGCCTGGTAAGGAACTCAATACTCTTATAAGGTGGGCAAAGTGTTCTCATGTTCCTTTATTTTAAATACAAATGGCATTTCCGCTTAGTCCCTTTCCAAAATTTTGTCTTGCTCCATTTGTTTGTTCACATTACATACCTCTTTACCTAATGGGGCCATTAGGATAAGATTGTATAGACTTTCATGATTTTAGTGGCAATGCACAGTAACAAGGTCTACTTCAAGAAATTATGAGGTTTAGAAACAGAACTGCTTAGCAATTCCATGGGGGTGATAGGCTAGTAAATAGTGCTTTCATTGGATAATTCACTGGTTGTTTTTAATCCTAAAGCCCCTTGATGACGGGAAAATAGATAGATGGACAGACAGATCCTTCCACACTGTAGGAGATTTAAACCCAGAAAATGCTTGTTAACATATTTGACTGTAGTACAATTACTGTTTACTCATTTGGGACCTGTATCAAACAGTTCTCTCCATGTTTAGTTAATGGAGAGAAAAAATTATGAATTTCATTTTTTATCAAGAAGTAAAATCAATCCTAAAGGAAGGATCAAATAAGACAGATTCAATTGTTTCATCTTAACTATGAAATGTGGCCATATAAATGTTACAATGGAATATTTTGTCAATTTATCTTATTGATAAAATAGTTATTAGAACAACCTTGATACCACTCTTCAATTTCCATTATATTTGCCCACAGGCGGCCGAACTCTACAGATTATTCGGGCCAAGGAATCCGATGGTGGTCAGTACACGTGTATAGCTATCAACCAAGCTGGCGAAAGCAAGAAAAAAGTCTCCCTGACTGTTTATGGTTTGTTTTCACTCTCCTCATAAAATCCTTTCACTTTTAAACTGGTATGAAATATTTCCCATCTGCACACCTTAATGAAAAAAATTTAAAAAAAAAAACACCTTCTGTTCTTGTTTCTTTCCCTCAGTACCTCCCAGCATTAAAGATCATGGCGGTGACTCGCTTTCTGTAGTCAATGTAAGAGAGGGGACCTCAGTGTCATTGGAGTGTGAGTCCAACGCTGTCCCACCTCCAGTCGTCACGTGGTATAAGAACGGGCGGATGATAACAGAATCTACTCACGTGGAGGTTTTAGCAGGTGGACAAATGCTGCACATCAAGAAAGCTGAGGTGCATCTTTGATTCTTGTTTGCATGTCACGACTCCTTGGTGGGTTTTGGAAGAGAGCCTTGGGAGTTGCATGTTCCCTTTACTACAGTTTATGATAAAATAACATCGTCCATGCCATTGACCTTATTTCCATAAAAACGCAGGATTGCAGAAAGCAATTAGACCTGGGGCGTTTGAGCATAAAGATGACTGGTGATTTAATCTGCACTGGAACAGTGTGATTGGTCATCTGTAACTCAATGGAGCACATACAATAGTATCTTTTTCTTTTAGGTATCTGACACAGGCCAGTATGTATGTAGAGCTATAAATGTAGCAGGACGGGATGATAAAAATTTCCACCTCAATGTATATGGTGAGCATCTGCCTCTAATACAACTCTTTTTCCCCCAGATATGCCAATGAAAGAAAGTGGCCTGAATTAGCTTAATGGGGACACATGATTTTCTTCTGTCCTTTTGCAGTGCCACCCAGTATCGAAGGACCCGAAAGAGAAGTGGTTGTTGAGACAATCAGCAACCCTGTGACTTTAACATGCGATGCCACTGGAATCCCACCTCCCACCATAGCGTGGATGAAGAACCGCAAGCCCATAGGTAATGCAGCTGTGCACTGGCTGTGGCTTCCTTTTGCTCTGAATGCACTAGATTTGTAAACTAGCACATTTTCAGATCATGCTCATAGCTGTGCTTAGTTCAGAAAGCCTAATGTACGGATACATAAACTCACAAAATAGACTCAAAGTTATTTTATTTTATAAAGGGAATTTTCTCTGCCTCTTTCAAAAAGGCTCTCATTTAAAATAAAAGTACGAAGGAAGAACATTTTAACAATTATTTTTTAATCACAGTTGACATACTATTATATTTGTTTCAGGTGTACAACATAATAATTAGACATTTATATACCTTACAAAGTGACCACCCCAAAAAGTCTAGTACCCAGCTGACACCATATGTAGTTATTCCAGTATTACTGACTATATGCCCTAGGCTCTACTTTACATCTCTGTGATTATTTTTATAACTGAAAATTTGTACTTCTTAATCCCTTTCTCCTTGTTCGCCCAGCCCCAATCCCCGTCCCATAAGAAATCTACCACAAGAAACAAGAAATTTTTATGCTGAATTGTAGAGGTTGAAATAAAAGCTTCTTTAATGTTTTGTTTGGCTTTGCTTTGTTTCTGCCTCTAGAAAATTCTGACTCACTTGAAGTTCATATTTTGTCTGGAGGTAGCAAACTCCAAATTGCCCGGTCCCAGCGTTCAGATAGCGGAAACTATACATGCATTGCATCAAATATGGAAGGAAAAGCACAGAAAAATTACATTCTTTCTATTCAAGGTATGGGATGTATCTTCAATATCTTTAGCATATTCTTTCTTATAGTACAAAATATGTCTACAATTATAGAGATCATTTGTAATTTATTCAAAGTCTTTAGATCAACAAAAAATATTGTCAGTGCTCTGCCCTACATTTACCTGTAGATTATATGCTCATGGGAATTGGCATAGATGTGGAAAAAAGAATAGCAGAAATTTTATAATCTTTATTTTTCTATGTTTACCAAAATTCTTACTGAATTATACTTATTTACTTAAAACTAGCATAATTTACTTTGATGCTAAGCTCATAGGTTTGTTCTTATTTAAATATATCACTAATATTTAATTCATGAAAAGGCTGTAACTACAGGGAGGAGTTTGGGTAAATTCAAGTAATCATGAATCTTATGCTATTTTGGGTTGAGAAAAAGAAGCATTAATTCATCCAACAAATACTTACTTAATCCTACTATGTTCCAGTGTAGTATTGAGCAATGCAAGGAGAACTTGTATACTTTTTTTATTTTCAGTAAACCTCTAATTGGTATTTATGTCCTAATAGTTAATTGAAATGGAAGTCTAACTTGAAACTAAGTTGAAATGCTTCCTTTTTTCCAATGTTAATATAGTTATTTTGAAAAAAAATAATAAATTATACATTATTATGGCTCTGTTGTGTGCTCTGCTAAAGCTAACTACAAAAAAATGAAATTAAACAGAAAGTAAAATAAGTTTATGGGCATCAGTGGTTTCTTGGATTAGTAATACTTTGAGATTTCAGCAACAAAATGGGAAAATAGCTACTCAGGGATTCAGAATCAGAAATTTTTTATGTTGTTATATTTAATGCATTAATAATAATAGCTGTTAATCATGGGGTATGTGGTGTGACCAGACGTTTTACCAGATGTTCTACAGGCATCATTATGTCCTGAGACTAGAAATAATTTATGTAATAGGGCATAGTACAGTGCTTGTCATATATTAGACACTCATTAAAGGATATTTTTTATCAACATTGATTTGACTTCTTTAGTACTTTCAATTCTGTATATTTGGTATAATTATTATTATCTTCTGGATGACTAACATTAGATTTGGAAAGTGTGCAGTGGTGTGCTGGTAAGTGTTTATAATTAACTCTCCAGATAAAAAGGTCCTGAATTGTTGCCAACAATTTGCAAGTTTCCATGGTGTAAATATCCCCACCATGGCTCATTTCAAACTACCAACATGATGTCACTGAACATGGAGTAGGGGAGACGTGCAAAATTGGCTGTTGTAAACTGACATGAGCTGCCCTAGCAGACCACTATGATTATATGGAAGAGGAATTCAAATGTGTTTCTGTTTGATACCATTGTCAATATTTTTATTATACATTATTTCTCGATTGAATCATTAAATTATAAACCAAACATGGTTAGAAAAAGAGAACAAACAATAAACCTATCCATTGTTCAGAATGAATAATATTTAAATTGCATATGGAGAAAGAAATAACCCTATAGATACATTTCTCAGACTGTTATGCTAAGATTTTTATAAAATGGATTCTCTTGAATTATATTAATTGTAAACTGTCTATTGAGAATTTAGTCCAAGAGAGATTCTACTTAGCTAGGAAGTGTGTCCATGAGTTAGACTTGTCACCAGTCCCTATGACTAAATAATTATATCAACTTACCAAAATACCAGGAATATTGAAATGACTGCTTTAGCTGTTCCCCATTTAAAAATAATTTATGAGGATAAGAATAGTTTTCTCTTGAACCACAATTTAGGAAGAATATGAAATGAAAAATGACATATTGTTTTGTGATTCTGTTGTATTTGTTAGAATTTATATCATTGTGCCTTGTTAATAGACATTTTTATTTCTCCAAAGTTCCTCCAAGTGTTGCTGGTGCTGAAATTCCAAGTGAAGTCAGTGTCCTGGTAGGGGAAAATGTTGAGCTGGTCTGCAATGCAAATGGCATTCCTACCCCAGTTATTCAATGGCTTAGAGATGGAAGACCCATAACTAGCAGTGAAACAGAAAGAATCCGGTATGTTTACAAAGAATATTTGCATCATTATTTTCAAGGTCTTGTAAAATGTTTTATGCTTCACCTTTCACATGAATAATACCAAATTCAGTTTCCTTGGAATTTGGCTGTTAGATTCAGAGAGGGGAAAAAAAGATCAAATTTTGGAGTGTTGGACACAGAAATTGTCTTTAGAGAATCACTCAAAAAGGTGGGGGGTGGATGTTAATTCATTAACTCAGAGTTATAAAATCTTCTCAGACATTCATTCCTACAGATGTTAATTAACTATTGTTGCTTTTATTCCTCTAGTCTCAGAATGTTTATACCAAAGTCCATGCCATAGAACAATTAGTTCTTTCCTGCTAACGTCACAACAGTTTTACCCTACAAAAGATTCATCAATAATCTTTGATCTGATTTTGTGTCCTGAGATCACTAAACCACCAAACATGCCGTATTTCTTGGCCCATTTTGAGAAAAGATACAGTATCATCATAACCACTTCATTCCTTATAGTGATTTGTCCAATCCTGTTTTCAGCTGATACTTGTCACCCATGCCACAAACCACATAGAGATGGAATAATCATGTGGTAAGGGCCTCCTGCTCTCCCAACAACAAATACCTTTGGGAGCACAGATTTCTACTCTCTACTCAATTACTTTATCACAAAGCCCTATCATATTCAAATACCAGAGTAATTATAACTGCTTAAAGAATTGTATATGCCTAAGAAAGTATTAAATAAATATATTAAATCTTTATCATTTTAAACCAAAATTTTTAATTTAACACTTTGGAGTGTACTTTCTAGTTAATGAATTAAACATGCATAATTTAAAGAAAGCTAGTTATTTTTTAAGTTATTTTATGTTAAAATTTAGATATGTGTTCCCTTTCCAAGGTGAGGTAAATTGCCCAATATTTTAGAGATACACTTTAAATTTCATATCTCTGGTGTGGACATTTCTGAATAGTTAACATATATATAATTATTTTTATTAAATCAGTTGATATCAACCCTATTCCAAGCTAAGTATTAGATAGTTGGTGGGACCTAAAGATCTTACATAAGATAATATTTGTACCAAGGAATTTACAATCTTTCACTTATTTTATATAAAGAGTCTAACTGTATTTATTCCTATATTCACTTTATTGATTATTTGTTTACTGCTCCACAATATGTATAGGTTTGTAAGTAGAACAATTCATCGGTCAAATAAAGTAAGTTTTCCAAAGTTAACTAACTATTTTCCATGGTCATAGCAACTTAATTTTCTGTTCATTCAGATGGTTAAACTCGTGGAATTTTAAAATTCACATTTTGAAAAAGAAAAAATACAACAGAACCAGAAAATATTATTTTAATTCTCAATAACCATATTTAATAATATATGTTAGAAATGGACTATTTACTTTTGACACTGGGAGAAACTAATAAAATCACCATTGTAGGAGTAACTATGGATAGCAATGTAATCTCTTTATAAAACAGGAAGTTTTGTTTGATAATTGGTCTTTGAAGAGAGTCAATAATGCAATGATCTTAACTTAAATGTCTTTGATAATCTAACTGTGTAGTTATTATTTACCATTTACACAGTTCAAAGGAAAAGCTTTAGCAACTTCTAGAAAAATGTTGGCAAAATATATGCATACATAATCCTGAGTTGGTATCGCAGTTTAAATAAATTATTCTATTCCGCTCCCTCTCATTAAGTATTACACAGTTTGTTTGTTTTTTAATATATTTTATTGATTTTTTACAGAGAGGAAGGGAGAGGGATAGAGAGTTAGAAACATCGATGAGAGAGAAGCATCGATCAGCTGCCTCCTGCACACCCCCTACTGGGGATGTGCCGGCAACCCAGGTACATGCCCTTGACCGGAATCGAACCTGGGACCCTTCAGTCCGCAGGCCGAGGCTCTATCCACTGAGCCAAACCGGTTAGGGCTACACAGTTTTTTATAACTAGATTTTATTGTTGTTGTTCTTTTGTTCATCTTCACCTGAGGGTATTTTTTTCCATTGATTTCCAGAAAGTGGAAGGGAGTGGTGAGGGAGGGAGAGCGAGACAGAGAGAAAAGCATCGATGTGAGAGAGACACATTGATTGGTTGCCTCCTGCACATACCCTGACCAGGGCTGGGGATAGAACCTGCAACCCAGATATCAGGAATCGAACCCATGACCCTTTGGTGTGCAGGCCAACACTAACCACTGAGCTACCAGCCAGGGTTATAACTAGATTTTTTAAAATATATATTCTTTAATTTCTCATTGTAGCATTTTTTAATTTTCATACCAGAATTTTTAATAATTTTTATTTAATTCAAACCTCAAGGATAAAATGTTCTAACTATGAGGGGGGAAAAGAAAAGAAAAACAGTGTCTTTTGGATAGACAAGTTCCTAATCTAATTTTGTTCGTTTCCTTTTTTCCCATAAGGAGGCAGTGGATGTATGAGACCCTTGACTGTAGAATTTTAGTTGGTTGCCTGAAATCTCCATCTGTTTAACTAGCTCTGACTTTTCAGGCTTCCATGTAGTTAGTGAAAAATATGTGAACCATTAAATCCAAGGGAAAGATGTATTTTACAGTGTGTGTTTTTTTAAATTAAATTTTATTAAATCTTTATTGTTGAAAGTATTTCATATGTCTTTTCCCCCATTGTCATCTCCCAACCTGCCCCCGCACCTCAGCCCTGGCCTATACCACCCCCACCCCCCATTGTCTGGGTCCATTGGTTATGCTTATATGCATACAAGTTCTTTGGTTAATCTCTTACCCACACCCAGCACCTCACCTAACCTCGCCTGCCTTCCCTCTGAGGTCTTTGTCTTTTAAAAGAACACCATGATCTGGGGTAAGTCTTCCAGATTTTCGCTCTATACAAATCATCTCAGTACTCTTTTATAACCCCTTCCATAGGGTGACTGCCAACGGCAGCACGTTAATCATTCTCGGAGCTCTCCCGTCCGACATGGGGAAATACGCGTGTGTCGCCACTAATCCTGCTGGAGAGGAAGACCGAATTTTTAACCTAAATGTTTACGGTAAGTATGAAATTCCACCCTCTTTTGGCTGTGCCACTTCAGGGCTCTCTCAGTACAATACGAAGGCCCAGCAGTAGGTGTCTGAAGCATTTCGTTTGACAATATGATGTCATTGCGGGCTCCTTGTGAGATGATTTGAACTAGTAACACACACACACCCTTCCCCCTCTCGTTTTCTGCGCGACGTAGTCCCACCTGCCATCAGGGGTAATAAAGAAGAAGCAGAGAAACTAACGGCCTTGGTGGACACTTCAATCAATATTGAATGCCGAGCCACAGGGACGCCTCCGCCCCAGATAAACTGGCTGAAGAACGGACTTCCTGTGCCTCTGTCCTCCCACATCCGGTTGCTGTCAGGAGGGCAGGTCATCAGGTCAGCTTTCATCGCATGTGACTTGTTGTTTGCTGGACAGATAAAGTCTCAGTGACTGTAGACTTTAACTTATCTAAATCGTGTTTAAGGAATGTTGTTTTTTTTCTAAGTTTTTACTATTGTTTGTTTTCCTTTTCAGTGTCTTTTTAGAAGAGGGAGGATAACAAATATTTAATTACAGTGGCTTTTTATTCTTATTTCAATGCTCGTATTTTAGTAAATTGTATAAAATAGGTCTTTTATAAAGGGACGTATCTATTACATATATATTTCTGAGAACAACTATTAGCTAAAATTTATAGGCAAATGATAGGAAGATGCCTACTAAATCATGTGATTTTTCACATTAATATCATTCTCTATTAGAATATATTTGAAAACTATTCACTTCTCAAACTGTATTATATTTTCAGTGGCTTACTGTCAGTGTCTAATCAACTTTGTAGGATAAATTACATTTGAGGCATCTGTGGTTTATGATGGATGGTTATAACCTTCATACCTAAATTTTTCCCACATAAATCACTTTCTATATCTATATTTAAACCATAGGTATTTTATTTGTGTATGTTGAATGGGATCAAATTATGAACTGTTGGGTCAAATTGTTTTTCAGGATTGTGAGAGCTCAGGTGTCCGATGTTGCCGTGTACACTTGTGTGGCCTCCAACAGAGCTGGGGTGGATAATAAACATTATAGTCTTCAAGTGTTTGGTATGTCCCAGAAATGACTCTAGTGTTTTACCATGGGTCTAGTATTAAGCAACGTGCTTTTATATTTAGATATTGCCATATCAGAAAAGCTTGGCAAAATAGGATCTTGCTGACTAGGGAAGAACACATTTTCTTCCACGGGGTTCATGTTTGTTAGAGAATACTGTCTGTTTGCCAAAATGCTCTTCTAACCTGGAATTTTACATTAAGTCAAATCTAAAATTTTAAAAATAGCATTTCAATCCAGACATAAGACCATTCCTTTCATACAAATAGAAAGTTCAGACTGTTTTCTAATATTATTAGTGGCCCATTTAGAGTATCGAAAATGTGAATTGATGTGTGCATAAACAGGGTGTTCCCAAAATGTATACACTGAATAATTATTAATTCCAATGTGTTCAATCTGGAAAAAAAGAAACATCAATTGAGCTCTCATATATACAGGATATATACATTTTTGGGACACCCTACATATGTCTCTGTGTGTATGTATAGAGAAATCGCAACATTTCATTTCTGAAATATGAAGGTTTTTGGTCTAGATTTCTCAATCCTTAAGGACATCTCAGAATAGTCAAGTAACTATTTAATATAAATGACTGATGTTGGCTTATATAAAACTTACTCTAAAACATACTATTATTTTATTTATTGAAAGTAGTTGAAAATATGCTTCTGGAATTTATAATATGTATTATAACAAATTAAAGAGGCAAACCTAAGAAGTTAAAACAATGGCCAAAATTTAAACACATTGGAACATTGTATGTTCTACAGGAAACATTCCTGAGGTTTCATTGCTAATACTTTGGAAGATTAGTAATTAGCCTACCTAACACATGTTTTTATGGTGACGTCATCAACTCATTACATGCTGTTTTAAATTCTACATTTTTATAGAGCATAGAAACACTATAAAACTAATTGAACTCTTCAACTTTTTAATCTAAACTGATCTCAAAGTAGATATATAAAATGTGCCCGTTTTCTTTTATGTGTAGTACCACCAAATCTCGACAATGCCATGGGAACAGAGGACATCACAGTTGTCAAGGGCAGTTCTACCTCCATGACATGCCTCACAGATGGAACCCCAACTCCCCGAATGTCATGGCTTAGGGATGGCCAGCCTCTGGGGCTTGACGCCCATCTGACAGTAAGCACTCAAGGAATGGTCCTTCAACTCATCCAAGCAGAGACCGAAGATTCGGGAAGGTACACCTGCATTGCCTCCAACGAAGCTGGAGAAGTCAGCAAACACTTTCTCCTGAAGGTCCTAGGTATGTAAACATTCAATATTGAGGAGTTGCCTACATCTTTCTCCTGAAAATGATAGAGCTTGAGTTGTCCATCTGTACTCACTGAACTGAGTGAGAAAGGAGGCGTAGCAAAAGACAAGACTGGAAAGATACAAACCGTGAAGAGCCTTGGGAACATTCTAGAGAATTTGACCCCGTGACAAAGGCAGTAAAAAAACTCAAACAGGGATGTGTTACAAGTAGATTTCATCTCCCCGAAATTCCTTCTGATGACAGAGTGAAGAATTCAGAGAAGAGCCTGTTGTACTCATACAGGCCTGAAAATGCAGGCCCTGACCTGGAAGAGGCAGTGAGTGGGGAAAGAGCGAAGGAAAAACCCTCTAGGAATCCAGAAATAGAATCGTGGTGCATTTCTGGATGTAGAAAATGAAAGAGAAAAATAACGCTGATGTTGTTAGAGTCATTTACAAAGAACAGCCTTCCCAGCTGAAGGGTGTATAAAAATTATATTTTCTGAAGACAGATTTGAAAACTGCCTCAGCGGAAAGAGAAGTTTCTGCATTCCAGCATCTGTTGAAAGCTAATTCCCTTAAAACCTGAAAAACGCTACACTTGAATCAGTGTTACCCTCAGAATGTGAATGTCAATGTGCTAATTTGGGGAACTGCTATTCTCATCTTAATTCCATCCACGTGGTGGGAGGTATCGTGGTGTATTAGTGGTTCTGGAAAGTCCATTTTGGCGAAAATACCGAAAGCAAGGGAGGAAATCCTACAAAACAAAGCTGAGGGGTTTTGACAGGGTCCAGGCTATGAAGGCTTTGTCGACCACATTAAAAATGTTGGTTTTTATCCTAGAACAATGGAAAACCAGTAAAAATTCTACTAAATGGAATACCATGAGTAGAGTTGCAGTTTGTAAAGGCCACTCTTACTGCAGAGTGGAGAGCTACTTAGAGCGGGAGACCAGTGTACTATTCTCAATTATGTTTAGGAAAAACAGAACATCTAAAAAGATGGCAGCTGGAACAAAGAACTTCTATTTCTCTTGCTGAGCGAGATATCTGGCGGTAGGCGGTAGTTGCATTGGTTCACCAGTTCAGATATTTATAGTTCCCCTGGCCTTCATATCATAGTTCCATGATCACGCATTGTTTGCTCACCCCCCAGAATCACTGGATGCAGCAATAGAGCAGGAAAAATTCGTAGGGCAAAGAGTTCGGGGACTTTCTTAGAAGTCCCATGAATATCTATGGGTCAGAATTGTCACATGTTACTCCACCTGCTCTCTACTGAAGAGGCACAACCCCAACAAAATCAGGGTCTGTTAACGCCAAAGAAACAAATAATTGATATTGGATAGGCACCTGCAGCCAGCAGGGAGGAGATATGGGTCCAAGTAAGTGTTTTTTTTAGCTCAGATTAGTGATGGAGGTGAGAAGAAGATGTATTCTGGGAAGAATTGCAGGTAGCAGTGTTAGGACTTAGGTGTGGATTTGAACACAGGTGAAGAAGATATCCAGGAGGACTCCTAGTTTCTGGCTCACATGACTGAATGATTGGTGGACCTTTCACATAAATGCAGCGACTGCTGGAAAAGGACCAGGTTTTGAGGAACAAGGCAACAGGTTGAGGTGAAGTCGTTTTCAAACGTCCCACTGAAGATGTTTATCTAAATCATTAGATTTCTGGGTCTGGAGTTCAGAGGAGAGATGTAGGCTGGAAATAAAGTTCTGGAGTCCTGAGACTGTGGACAATGCCTAGGCCGCCCGAATACGAGACTTCGGGACAAGACCCAGAGTGCGGAAGTTCACAATCACTTAGCGCCTGTAGGCTCTGATGACTGGGGATTGAGCCATTTGGGAACATGTTGTTATTGTTGTGATTTTAAATCTAGTGACTAGAATCTTTTGAGGATAAAGGCCGGCCTAACTAATCTTTTTATCCACGGTGGCTGACACACAGTAAATACACAGCAAGTGAGAGGAGTGAAGTCGTTTTCAAACGTCCCACTGAAGATGTTTATCTAAATCATTAGATTTCTGGGTCTGGAGTTCAGAGGAGAGATGTAGGCTGGAAATAAAGTTCTGGAGTCCTGAGACTGTGGACAATGCCTAGGCCGCCCGAATACGAGACTTCGGGACAAGACCCAGAGTGCGGAAGTTCACAATCACTTAGCGCCTGTAGGCTCTGATGACTGGGGATTGAGCCATTTGGGAACATGTTGTTATTGTTGTGATTTTAAATCTAGTGACTAGAATCTTTTGAGGATAAAGGCCAGGCCTAACTAATCTTTTTATCCACACAGTAAATACACAGCAAGTGAGAGGAATAAAGAATTGACCAGAGTCAGAAAAAGAATCAGGGACATGCTTTTGAGTGATACAGACAACACACTATGGAAATTAGAAGGGATAGACATTTCATAGTTTGTTGAGATAATCAAGGAAGGATATACAGTTTTACAAATGAACTTAATGACATTGATGTGACCTTGGTTGTCCTCGAATATGCTCAGTTAGGAAATGGGATTAGTGGACAATGTTTCACTGGGAGGAATAGCATTAGAAAAGTCACAGAACAAGAAAGCACTGAACTTGTTGAAGGACAAGTATATTAAAAGTAGATAATATTATAAAGATAGATTACGCCATATTATGAAAGCCTTGGGAGCTGTAATACAGAGCTTTTATTTAACTCAGTAAACAACATGGAGACACAAATCTTTTAAGCAAGAAATAGTGAATCAACTTAAAATACACTTAAGGAAATGTATTTTGTCTGATTTCTTAATTATAATCTATAAACAAAGACATATTTAATATATCCTTCTTTTTCCAGAAAGAAAAATGATGACCATGGGTAGAAATTTTTAGGAGGCAGGTTTTAATAATAATACCAACAGCTGTAGCAGGCATTGTAATAGTAATAACTTTTTTAAAACTTTAATTATAAAATAAAACAGATTCAGAAACACAAAAGAAATATGCATTGTTCCTAGATGATCTCATTAAATCCTCACAACAATCCTATAGTGAAATAATAGTACCATCTTTATTTTGAGATGTGTTCAAATTCACCAACCTACTAATTTTTGGAGCCAGGATTCAAACTCGGGCTGTTTGACTCCAGCTCCTTTCCTGTAAGCCTCTGTTGTAAACTATGTGCCTGATTTAAAAAAATAAAATAAAATAAGAAGACAGTTAATGTTTGGAGCTGTCCAACCGATTTTGGCGGCCTTACGAAACAGTAAGCTGGAAATGTTCGTAGAAAACTTGAATGATCTTTGTAAGGGAGGTCTGTTTCAAAGGCATTCCTAAACTTAGAAACAGTTGAACTGAAAACCTTGTTGTTCCTTTCAAGGGTCTAGATTCCTTAACATCCCCTTGAGAAGGATAATTTAGAAGTATAAATAACGAAAAAGGAAAGAGTTTCTGCCCAGACATAACAAATGTGTTTTATGCAGAAATAGTCTCCAACTGTAACTATTTTTTCTTCTGCTTAGTGATCATTTCCTCTTAAAGTTCTGCATTGAAGAGCTGATAGCAAAATTCCATAGCATTTGCCTATTGCTTTTGTAGAAGCAGCAGCTATTGGAAAGGTGCAGAAACACACTACTGTGTTTAAGTACCGCTCTTTGAAAAAGATGGGTTTACTTTTTATTCTTTTCAAATCTTCACAGTTAAGTAAGACTGCTCTAATGATCTGAACCCCAATTACTGAGATGTAGCTACTTTGTAATGGCTTGTTACTTCGTGATGTGTTATACCCATTAGCCATCCTTTTTAAAGCATTGCCGTTTTTAAAATGGTAATAACATCTAGTAATTATTTTGGTATCCTGTTCTAATTAGATTGTATCATATGAACCATAAATTTCTTTTATATTTTTATTGATTTCAGAGAGGCAGGGAGAGGGAGAGAGAGATAGAAACATCAATGATGAGAGAGAATCATTGATCGGCTGCCTCCTGCACACCTCACACTGGGTGGAGATCAAGCCCCCAACCTGGGCAGGTGCCCTGACTGGGAGTGGAACCCGTGACCTCCTGTTTCATAGGTCGACACTCAACCACCGAGCCACGCCGGCTGGGCTGAACCATAAATTTGAGTCAAGTTTTCTTTGAAAGATTTTCTAACCAGCAGTACTTTACGAAACAGCACGTTTATTTTGTTTCTAATTTCCTTTAAATAGAACCACCTCATATCAATGGATCTGAAGAACCTACAGAGATATCAGTGATTGTTCATAATCCACTTGAACTTACCTGCATTGCTTCTGGAATCCCAGCTCCTAAGATCACCTGGATGAAAGATGGACGGCCCCTTCCCCAGACACATCAGGTACAAACTCTTGGAGGAGGAGAGGTTCTTCGAATATCTAGTAGTCAGGTAAGTTCAGCTCATACAATTATTTTATCCTTGGTTCAGCTTCTCCCTTGCTGATATCTGAGAAAGGTTGGGGAAAATTTTATCTTTGAATTGGAATATATCACAGCTCTCCATAACTTTAGCAACGATAGATTGGTCCTACAATATGCACGACTGGGTAGACACTTACAAGGTAACGTGACTAGAAAGAAGTGTCAAAGATTTTCCTGCTTTCCCAAAATACATTTTTCAGGGTAGTAAAATCATCGATTTTCAGAAGGAAGCAAGATATCTGCACGTTAACTTTTATAAATTTTCAGTGTTATAACTGATCAAATATTTTCAGAAGCTGTTAATTTGTGCCATGTAGCACTTCATGGAACTGCCAAAAAGCAATTCAACATACATATATATGAAGCCTCAAAGAGCACTTTTGATCTTCAAAATGAACTACCATAACCGAAAATCTAAAGAGACACAATTTTTTAAAAAATGATTGAGTGATTCAGTAAAATTGACTGTTATTTCCTTGTGTTTAAGGAAATTAATCAGAAATGTGAGTCTATTTTAGGGGAATATGTCTGGGATATCTTAGTGTCTTCTGTTCTAATAAAGATAAGCCTTATATTACAAATATTGCCCACTTGTGGCCCAATGTTCTCATCTGTGAACTGAGGGGGAAAATGATAATAATACCTAACTCGTGCACTTGGGGATGTAGAGATAATCTAACATACGTGCTTAGACTGATGCCACAGGCATGTAGTGATTCTAAAATAGACTTAGAGAGAATTAGCTGCTGCTATTATTGTTGTTATAATCGTCATTCCTTTTAAAATAGAATAGCAAATTATTTAATCATATTTTGTTTGCATTTTCACTGAGGAAAGAGGAAGGAAGGAAAGGGAGCTGGAAAAAGAGAGCTGGGGATTATAAATTGTGCTGGTCCTGTGTTCAGCTATTTGTCTATCATAATGGTGACCCTCATGACAACTCTATGAAGCCATGCCTTTATCCCCATCCTATAAACCCACAAACAGATCCAGAGAGATTAAGTACTTGCCTGCCGAGTACTTATTGTTGCTCAGTGATGGAGCTCGGCACACTTCTCATTTCTAACACCAAGGAGAACACGCCTTCCATTCCCCTCTTCTCTCCATCAGCCACTGCAGTAACCCAGAGAAAACCCAGGTCCAACCAGCAAACCACTTGAATGCTATAATTTCAAAAGGCCGAAAAGGAAGTAAAAGAATTTTGTAACATAAAGAACAGCATGAAGACAGGAACGTATGTGGATTATAAATCATACATTTATAAAAGAATCACAAATGTAAAGGAATAAATAGATAAAGCTTAAGAGGGAGATTAAGGCCACATCGCAGTAGGACTTAAATGCAAGAATGAAAAGTTGGGTTATAACCGAACAAGACAGAGATGCATAGAGTGTTAAATGGTGACCCACGTGTTCTGGCTATGGTGGAGAATACCAGCATAACCCATAAGACATTTCTCAGCCTTCAGTGAGTTTTCAGTTGTCTAGGAGAAATAAAGCTACACGTATGATAAAATTAGGAAAAGAAATAAGAAAACCATTAAAAACATTATAGAAGTGACTGCTCTTGGTTCCTCCACGCCTCTGTTTCCATAACATTTTATACACATCTCACCTAAAGCACTTACTAAATCATGTTTTACTTTTGTCTTTTCATGTACATATCTATAACATACAGATTGCCTGGCACATAATGGATTTTGTGCAAATTCCAAAATGTGTGGTAGAGACAAGAGTTTCCTAAGACATCTTTCGTCAAACATTCATCTGTGATTTATTCCAAAGAGGGAAGAATTGTATGACCAAGTAGACTTGGAAACCTATGGACTGTGCCTTTCCTCCTCTGTGAGCCATAGCACTTGTCAACAACTCTGCAAAATCTTCCTCTAAAAAAACTGATCAGCTATAATTTTCAAACACCCTATTAACAGAACGCATCCTAGAAAATGTAGCTACAAATAATGACCGTTGATATCCTGAAGGGCCTAAGTCATCAAGAAATATTTCTTGGAGGAGGCAAGATTTAAGAGTAATCATGAATGATGGTTCAAGTTTGGCTAAGTCAGGACAAGTGCAGGGAAAGTATTACTTGGGAATAAAATGAGTTGGTTGAGAAGAGTTGACTTTTAGAGGTTTTGAAAATATGATGAGAAATTCAGAAATTATTCTCTAGGCCAGTGGTTCTCAACTTTGGCACCACATTAGAATCACCTGGGAATCTTTTTAAAATCCTGATTTCTGGGCCTCGTCCTCCGGAAATTCTGTTTCTTTGTTATGTGGGGCCACAACCCCATAACAAAGAAATAGAATTTCCAGAGGATGAGGCCCAGAAATCAGGATTTTAAAAAGATTCCCAGGTGATTCTAATGTGCAGCCAAGTTTGAGAACCACTGCTCTAGGCAGTAGCACAGCATTTTAAATTCTTAATTGAAGGAACTGGTGAGTGCCATTCTTCTAAAGTTGTGTTTAAGTATTTTTCCAAAAATACTAGTCTTAACATACTGGTCTTAAATGTTTTCAAAGGAGTTTTTGCAGCCTACCAAAAAAGTTTTTCCATAACCTATAAAGTCAGTTTTGAATGTAAGAATTTTAAAATTTCCAATATACTAGGAATGTTCACCACGTAAAATAAATGAAAACAAGATTTTCCTACTTTTCCAAAATAGATTTTTCACAGTAGTAAGATCATCTATTTTCCAGAGTATACTTTACACACACATAAACATGGGCCATTTCTACAAAAAAAAGTCAAACATATGAATGAAGACTAACACTTCCAGTGGAAACTATGCATGAAGTTTTTTTAAAGAAATGTTTTTGGTTTTAGTGAGAAAATAATAGATTTAGCTGTCAGTCAACACTCTTTGCAGCCAAATTACATAATATAGCCCTATTGTTTCCTCAAAGGTATAATCAACATGTGGCATTCATGTGCTTTATTTATATAAGCTGATATTTATTTATTCACTTATTTACTTAATTTTTATTTTCTTCAGGAAGACCCTATTTGAAGTTTTCAGTGTGAAATTCAAACTCATAAATACTTGTTTCCTTAATAAACTTTGAGTATCCAGTCTGTCATGTACATATCTGCCTTTCCTGAGATCATGAAATATACCTAACATGCAATTATTCTGAGATTAAAGTGCCGAAACCCTGTTAAAACGTAGAATTACATAGAATAGAGATGCCAAGCAATGCGTGATAAATGAATGCTAATCACAAATGTTAAAACAGTTTATTAATATTAATTATTGCGCCATCTTAATGAAATCTTGCTTGGTGTGAGATTTTCAAATTCATTCTAGTGGATATTTATTCTCATCATCAAAACTAACGTGGTAACATTGTGTAATTTACATATCTGGATTTTTGTAGGTTGAAGATACAGGAAGATATACATGCCTGGCTTCCAGCCCTGCAGGAGATGCTGATAAAGAATATTTAGTGAGAGTGCACGGTAAATTTGGCAAAATGTCCAGTAGTCAGTTCATCATACCCTAATACCTAGCTAGAAGCCATATTTTATGGAACATGAGGCAACTCCACAGGGGATCATAAGATATGATTATGCATTAGGAAATATGTATTTTTCAAATCTGATGCTTATATTTTACTGATCAAATGCTTTTAAGGAATAGTTCATTGGGTTTTGTTACTTCTTTTGATCCTGCACAAATAATTCATATTTAAAATCAGAATATAAATTATGATAAAAAGAAAAGTTGTTTAATTCATAATCTTACCACACAAAGATAAGACCATTTTGCATATTAATATTTTGTCACAGAAATGTGGTCACAGAGCATATAATAGTTAACCTGTTTCTCAATCTCACTTAATGGAATGGTGAATATGTTTTCATGTCAAAAAATATATCTTTATAAAATTACTTTTTTGTAATTGCACAATATTCCATTTAACGTATATGCCATCATTTATTTAACCCATTACTTATTTTTGGATATTTAGGTTGCTTTTATATTTAAACCAGTATAAGCAACACTGTTATAAACATCCTTGTATATACATGTTGACCTATTTCTTAATTATCTTATTTTGATGAATTCCTGTAAATATCTTACTTGTTTACACAGACACACACACACACACACACACACACACACACACATTTAAGGCCAAATTATGTTCTAAAAAGTTGGACCAGTTACACTCTGGCATAGAAATAGGAATTGCTCTTCATGAAAAGGAGCTTTTTAAAAAAACTAAGCACATTTTTATCTGATTCTCATAAAATACCTAAGTGACGAGGCAGTGCAAACTGTAGGGCTGGTGTAATACAGGAGTGTCCTCCTCCACCCACCTGCCCTACACACCAATTAGACCTGCCACTATTGACATGTAAAGTGTGTGTTATGATATGTTACATTAAAAAGATACGTTTCTGCATATTAAGAAAAATATATACATCTCTGTATATTTTTATAGACAGACCCTAATTTAGTGGTTTTAAAATCTGATGTTCAGGGGAAATCATTACCAAGTGTATCCTGCACATGGAATCCCTTCTTTGTGCCAGAGTTTCTTTACTTGTTAAATGGTGATGTTAATGTGATTATGTTAGTCATGTGGCTTGGAAGAATTTCATTACTTACTGTATGCAAAAGTATTAAGTAAGTAAAAACACATGCCACTGTTTGTAATCATTTGTACCCTACACTGAATGAGTAATGTTTTATTAATGCCTTTTATTTCACACAGCAGAAGCAATATTTGTTGATTACATATTATAATTCAGATCGTTTTACATCTCATTTATTGAAAGCCTGTGGTGTATTTTTTCTCACACGCAGTACCCCCTAACATTGCTGGAACTGATGGGTCCCAGGATTTCACTGTGTTACGGAACAGACAAGTGACACTGGAATGCAAATCGGATGCAGTGCCCCCACCTGTAATCACTTGGCTTAAAAATGGAGAACGGTTACAGGTAAGTCTTGGTAACTTCCGAGGATTCATTTTGAGAGAGAAAAAAATCAGTTGTGGAGTCTTGGCTAGGTAGACAAAACCAAACATCAAGCTACTAGTTTTTCAACATTGCAGGGGTGGGCACAGGGTCCTTTGATCTGCCTTCTTCTTTTCTCAACTTTAACTAGGGTAGTTAGTAACTAGTTATGGGTCAGAAGATAGGTATTGTGATCCCATACATCCCATAAATTGGCCCAAGCATATATCTCCTGGAGCCCATGGGTTCACATGGGATTTGAAACACTCAGTTGTTTCTGTACTTGAGAGAGAAGAAGCCTTCAGAGTCTCAAAAGAACTGACCTGTCATGCCAAGTCTCTACAGCAACCCTGTTACTAAATCCCCTGGTCCAAACTTGGGCCTCACGAGTAACCCCAAGAACCTGTGCAACATCAGGAGTCTGGGACTGGAATCCTTGAAGAACCAAGTTACTGGCTCGCTAAAGCTTCCCATTCTCGGCTTGAATGGCCTGCCCATCCTTGAATGGATCACTGTGGCCAGGAGAACTGGAGACATGTGTTATGTCCGCCTTAACCACACTCATAGACATGGTTCTCCTGGGTGTATGTTTTTTTAAATCTATCTTTATTGTTGAAAGTATTACAGATGCCCATTTTTTCCCCACTGACTCCCTCCACCCTGCTCCCACTGCCCCCAGGCCACAGCACTGTTGTCTGTGTTCATGGGTTATGCGTATATGCTATTCTCATGGGGTTTTTGTTTTGTTTTTTGTTAATCCTCACCTGAGGATATTTTTTCCATTGATATGTTAGAGTGGGTGGAAGGGTAATAGGGAGGGAGAGAGAATGAGAAGGAGGGAAAGAGGGAGAGAGAGAGCGAGAGAAAAGAGAGAGAGAGAGAGAGAGAGAGAGAAACAGATATGAGAGAGACACATCGATTGGTTGCCTCCGCACTTGGGATGGAAAGGCAACCCAGGTATGTCTGGGCCAAAGCTCTAACCACTAACAAACACTGGCCAGGGTCCTCCTGAGTTTTGATACTAGGATAATGGTGGGGGGAGCAGACAAAGTGTACTGGAAAATAGGCGCTCTACAGTTTACTACAGTGACTGTTGATGTTATAAAGTAACATTTCACTTCCTTGTCCTGACATTTTAATGATATGTTTTACTTGCTGAATCCAGGCAACACCTCGAGTCCGAATCCTATCTGGGGGAAGATACTTGCAAGTGAACAATGCGGAGCCAGGTGATACAGCCAATTACACCTGCGCTGCCAGCAACATTGCAGGAAAGACTACAAGAGACTTTCTTCTCACTGTCAATGGTAAGAAAAATTAATCATTGGTTCACAATTTAAAAATTTAGCGAAGGACATTTGAGTAGATAATAATCTTTTTAATGAGTATATTCATTCTCATGGTTCCTATTTCTTTAGAAAAAGACAACATGTAGTATTTGTATTGTGGCCATATTCAGACTAACTCAATTTCAAAAAAATTAATTAAAGACATATTACTCTAGCTTAGAGGATAATATATGCCCAGTTGTCATCAGCATATCCTAATGTTTCATGTCATTCAGATCCGAGCCATTCAGGAAGTTAATACACTAAATTTCCAAATGACAAGTGGCCCATTATTTAATTCACCTTTTTTAAAACATTTTTTTATTGATTTCAGAGAGGAAGGAAGAGGGGGGGAGAGATAGAAACATCAATGATGAGGGAGAATCATTGATCGGCTGCCTTTTGCACACCCCCACAACCCAGCATGTGCCCTGACTGGGAATTGAACCCTGACCTCCTGGTCCATCGGGGGCACTCAACCACTGAGCCATGCCGGCCAGATTAGTTCACCTTTATTGATGTTGGTGTTTCAGTATACATGTACAAGACAGAAACCGCCATTGAATTTCAATTTTATCGAACATAAAATCTAAACACTAAGCTTTGCCAAGCTTGAGGAAGATAATACAGACTTCCCACCAGAACAGTCCCTTTGGATTTTTAATGTATGGAACTTTTCAGGATATTAGGTGACCCACACAACTAGTATCTCTACTACTAAAATTAAAATTCAGGTTCCCTATTCCCATATGCATTTGATGATTAATAAAATGCATGCTCTGAGACTTGCGTGATTAATCACAGATGTGCTTTTTGTTAAAACAGCCCACTTTCTGTTCTTCATTTAACGTGAAGTGGTGCCAGTGTTAACATTCTCTGACCATTATTTGGCCAAAGAAAAATAAGAAATATCATCTTTAATTTGCATCAGACTAAAGCTGACTTTTATGTGCGCCTCTCTTCTAGAAAGCCAGATTTCACACACCATATAAGGGATTTAACACCCCCTCCCCCATCTACACTTGATTTTTAAACACAAATATCTTGAATAATATTTTAGGAATAAAACCCCGATTCTATTTATACTAACCTGGATTAGCTGTGGGCAAAGTTATAGATGTGACTCAAAGCTCACCTTGTATTATGGCTTCAAAGTCTTAGTTCAGGCTGCGTTATTAACATAAATGAAGTCTTCCATATGCATCTCTCCTGCAGTTCCTCCAAACATAGAGAGTGGCCCCCAGAGTCTTGTCATTCACCTAAACAAGTCAGCCGTGTTGGAATGCTTTGCTGAAGGTGTGCCAACCCCGAGGATAACGTGGAGAAAGGACGGGGCTGTTCTCTCTGGGAATCACGCAAGGTAACAGCTCTGGAAAGGGGTGAGAACTACTGCAGGAACTGAAATACAAATCCTTAAATCTTTTGCCCACTGCATCATTTTGAACTTGGTATATTAGAATGGGTCTCTTCACCTTAATATGAGAATCAAACTATAGTATTTTAAAAGCATAATTCCTGAGACTTATATCCAAAACATAACGATGATCATCCTTCCAAGATCACAATCCCATCTGCTGTGCCCCTTTGTAGAATATCCCTTGTTTCCACCAGCATGTTGGCAATTTCTGAAGCAGGAAAAAGACTAGAGATGGAGTGAACTAAGTCTTGAAAAGTGCTCTCAGTCAAAATGTGAGTCATCAGAAAAGGCTGATTCGAGGGACTTCATTGTGATCCTTCTTGTAGATATTCCATCTTGGAAAATGGATTCCTTCACATCCAGGCAGCGCATGTCAGCGATGCTGGGCGATATTTGTGTATGGCTACCAATGTTGCTGGGACCGACCGCAGGCGGATAGACTTACAAGTCCATGGTAAGTACACTTCTATGAACAACATCCAGTCCTTGGGTCACATGTTCTTTGATACCCTAAGCCGGTAAAGTCTTAAAGACCTTCATAGCCCTAGCCGGTAGATCAGTGGTTAGAGCATTCACCTGCAAACTGAAGGGTCCTGAATTCGATTCCAGTCAAAGGCACATAGTTCAGGTGCAGGTTTCAATCCCTGACCCCAATGTGTCTCTCTCACATCGATGTTTCTCTCTCTGTCTCTCCCTCTCCCTTCCACTCTTGTCTAAAACCACTGGAAAAAATATATCCTCGGGTGAGAATTAACAAAAAAAATGAAAAATAAAGAAGTGAAATATACATATTTTTAAAAAGACTTTGCTATCCAAGGCTATGTACATGTGTTACACTATATTATGAACAGGCAAGACCCGTGTTTTCTCCTCATTATGAATGGTGCCATCACAACACTATTTAAATGCACACAGTGGTATTGTTTTTGTAACTATGAGGCACGTTGCCAATGATTAATTTTGCTTGGGCAGAAATACTTCAGACAGCATAGTATTTGCTGAGTGTTTCCCTCTTATTTGGTGACTGTTTTAGTTCCTCCATCTATTGCTCTGGGCCCTACAAACATCACTGTAACTGTGAATGTTCAAACGACTCTGGCTTGCGAAGCTACTGGCATACCCAAACCATCAATCAGCTGGAGAAAAAACGGGCACCTTCTCAATGTGGATCAAAACCAGAATTCCTACAGGTAAGAAGTAGTTTCATTGAAAAATCCCACCTTCTACTCAGAAAAATATTTAAGAGATAATTAAGATTTATATCTAGCTATGAAGACAACAAATAACTTAAAGTATGAAGAATTAGCTAGTGTTTGGAAAGTATTTCTTTTTTTATATATATGGAATTAGTCTTCCAACCCAAAATCTTTTTCTGAATCATTCATGCAACCTTTCTATCTGAAGTCTATTAGTGAGGTCTACAGGATTAGATTTCTGTTCTGCTGTTTTTTTGTAGTTTTTTTGTTTGTTTATTTGGCACCTTTTGGCATTTCATAAAGACAAAGAATGACCGCATGATTTAGTACAAAAGAAAATTTATTCTGTAAAAACAATTCAAGTTTTACTTGTCCAATAAAGCTCAAATTTTATACCTTGAAACACAACTTAGGTATTTGACAGCATGTTTGGAAGGAAAAACAGCATTTTCTCCTTTTTTTTTTCTCTTTACATTTTTCTGGGTTTATTACCATACCTCGTAATATGGCAGTGTGTTATTTTTAAAGTTTAACATTTAAGTCACTATGAATTTCTGATGCTTTAGATGAGCATCAATTAAGTTAACAATTAAGTTAATAGTTATCAAAGGATTTGCAGTAGTACCTTTAAAAAAGTTCTCTTTGGAAAGATCTTTGACAAAAATCAATTCTAATGCATCAAGAAATATGAGGCTAGAAGTGTTTCTCTTAAACTGCTGTTGCTACCCTCTCTTTCTCAGCCTTTGAATCTTTTGACATTGGGCTTTAGTGACTTGAGGGTACACACTATCTGAAAAATGTACAATGCCCTTGAATTAAAAAACATGTTAAATGTGTTCCCAGTCAGTCCAATTGTTTCTGTACTTCCAGTGCACAGTTTGAAGTAAAAAAAAAATAGATATTCTTATTTAGGTTTACTTTAAATAATGTATGCATATTTACTAAGCCTCCTAAACACTTTAGTTTCAAATTGGTTGGAAGGAGAAGACTTATTGATATATGTACTATGCATCTCCAAGGTATCCAACACAGGTAAGGAGACATGTGAAATAGGGAAAGGTACAAGACAGACTGGTAATTTCCCATCTATCAATGGAAATAACCAAATACCAACCTGCAAAGTTATGGGTGAGATTTAGAGATAATTGATGTGAAGCATTTGAGAAGGTGCCAGGAATGTATTCAATGCTCAGTAAACAGTGGTTCTCATGAGCCTGCTCTTTGCACTATAGTCACTTAGAAGGGGATGGTTGATCATGATAGAAGCATCCTGAAAATGCAAGACTCCCCCTTCAGACAATCCTTCTACCCACCGCTTCCTATAGATGTCAAGGTTGAGGCCCTATTAACCAACTGCCATAGGAACTTCAAGTCTGATACCTAAAGTATCCAGAGAAATGATGCTCATTTTAACATGAGAACAGTTCCATTTCCCCCAGTTCATAACACGGCACTATGTTGAACCAACAGGAAACATTTATGTGAACTGATACATAGAATCTCATTGCTTTAAAATCTTTCTTCTAGGCTCCTTTCTTCAGGTTCACTAGTAATTATTTCCCCTTCCGTGGATGACACTGCCACCTATGAGTGCACTGTGACAAACGATGCTGGAGAGGACAAGAGAACCGTAGATCTCACTGTCCAAGGTAGAGCTGGCTTAATGTGTGGAGTGAAAGTTATGCTGACATCATTCATCCTTCCAGCCTCACAAGGGGGCTTCCTTTTCCTCTCACTTAACATTTCCTTTCAGTGTAGAAAGAGGAAAAAAATGTATGATAACACTTTGGAAACCTGTAAGCGTTGGAAACATGGCGTTTTCTTTTTTGTGTGTTATTATTGTTGTTTTAGTTCCACCTTCCATAGCTGATGAGCCTACGGACCTCCTAGTAACCAAACACACCCCAACAATAATTACCTGCGCTGCGTCAGGAGTTCCATTTCCCTCAATTCACTGGATGAAAAATGGTATAAGACTGCTTCCCAGGGGAGATGGCTACAGAATTCAGTCCTCAGGTAAGATTGAGTTCCGTGATTGCACAGTTGTTGATTGCAGTCATTATGAATGGATGGCCTCACCTGGCTTTTTTTGCACCAAAATAAAAGAATAAATTACATCTACATTTCTGGAATTAGGCAGCTGGAAAATAATTCAGTGAGAGCTTGAAGGGGACCTAGGGAAAGGAAGAGAGAAAAAGTATAAAAACAAAATAACAATATCTAAGACTGATCTGAATATAATAAGCATGATCACTGGGATTTTATGGGCATATTTACTAAACCTAAGGTTGAACAAATTCACTGGTTGACTTTGAGTGAACTGCGTTTCTTTCATTGGCCAAATAGAATGTCTATTTATTTAAAGAACATTTAGTGCCTAAAATAAACTACATACACCATGTAGTTTTGGATGATAAAACCAATATGGGGTTATTGCTTTCAATTTATAATTTAGCAGGTAAGGCTGGATGATAAATGCTGTAATGGATAATTTTTGAGGGTGGTAGCTAATAATTATAAAAGTTAAGTATTAAAAACCTATAGTATTGAAGAGAGAGAAAAAATAATTCACTTATATGAAAGTATAGGTGGTTCACTTTGGTGTTTCTGAAAAGCTCATCCTGCATCGGGAAGGTGCACTGGGGATAAAATAAAGCAACAACTAACATCCAGGGGCTTTATGATTATGTGCATATTATTCTGAAAGAATTTGTTTATTTCTTCACTAGAAGGGAAATAATGGAAGATTTATTCTTGGGGCGGAACTTGGCTTTCAAAGCAAAGTATTTCGCTATCTCAGAAACCCATAGAGGTTCATAACAATTAAAATCATAAAATATACATTAATTATCCATCAGCACAAAGTATTGTGCTAAAAAAAAAGTTTGGAACTTTCTTATAATGGTAAACAGAGTTACCACATGACTCAGCAACTCCATTCCTAGGTATCTACTCAGAAATGATGTTAAACATGTGTCCACACAAATACTTGTTTGCAAATGTTCATACAGTATAATTCATAATAGCCAAAAGTAGAAACAATTAATTTGTCCACCACCTGGTAAATGTGTATAAATCCATGCAATGGAATTCTATTTAGTAATAAAATGGAACAAAAAGATTGACACATGCTACAACAAGTGAAACTCAAAAACTATGCTCACAGTGAAAGATGTCAGACACAAAAGACTTCTGTATGAGTCCATCTGTATGAAATGTTCCAAAAAGGCAAATATATAGACAGAAAGTAGAGTAGTGGTCGCCTAGGGCTGGGTTGGGAGCAGGAGTGACTGTAAATGGGATGAGATTTCTTTTTAGGAAAATGGAAATATTCTAACATTCGATTATGGTAAATATACTAAAATTTGTGAATTGTACATCTAAGTGGGTGAATTTTATGATATGTAAAGGTTGCCTCAATGAAACTATTAATGATGATTTTAAATGTACTTTGCTAGGCACTTCAGGGGGTACAGGTATGAATATAAGCCAAGCACCACTGTGCTATGGGGATGAAAACACAAAAATCAGAGAACCATCATTTATCGAGCCAGAAATACAGGGATGCCCTGTGCATGAAAACTTTTTTTCTTTTTAGGAGCAATTGAGATATTTGCCACTGAATTGAGCCATGCGGGAAGATACACCTGCGTCGCCAGGAATGCGGCTGGTTCTGCACATCGACACGTGACCCTTCGTGTCCAGGGTATGGAAGACTATTGACTCGTTAAAACCTTGACATTGGCTTTTTGTTTTGTTTTGTCATGTTTATTCTAGATCTGTGAACCACAGTAATATGTTGAGGATAAGAAAGCTTGGTAGGTAGTCTTCAATAGACTAAAGAAGACACACAGATAATAAACCCCACAGAACAATTCCCAAGTTATTTTTCTTCTTGAATTTTTATAACCTGTTCCTGTTTCTGGTCTTCTAATGGAATCTGGCTACAGTAGCAGCAAGACTAAAAAAAAATGTAATGTGTCCAATATTCACTTTTCCCTGGGACAGTCAACTCACGGCAGTTTTGGAATTATGAATCTGGGCACGTTTAACCTCATGGCTACTATAGACTTTTCTGCCACCAATGAGTGGCATTGTTTATTTCTGTTGATTGGTTCTTCTAGAGCCTCCAGCCATTCATCCTCAGCCAAGTGAACTGGACGTCATTCTAAACAATCCCATTCTGTTACCATGTGAAGCCACAGGGACACCCAGTCCTTTCATTACTTGGCAAAAAGAAGGCATCAATGTCATCACTTCAGGTACTGCCACAGTTTCTATCAAGAAAACCGTGGCTAGACGGTGCTTTCTGATTCAGAAGTCAGTGTCATTTTTTTTAATGGAAATAAAAATTCTTCTCACTCCGCTTTCCTTACTGTGATGTAGGCAACGGCCATGCAGTTCTTCCTGGTGGCGGCTTGCAGATCTCCAGAGCCGTGAGAGAGGATGCCGGCTCTTACATGTGTGTGGCTCAGAATCCAGCTGGTACAGCCTTGGGCAAAATCAAGTTAAATGTTCAAGGTACCCAAATCACAAATCTGTATGTCTTTATTGCAAAGCTGCCGCAACCATGAATACCAAAATTCATATGTCTAAAATAGTTGTTAACTCTCTTAGTTTATGTCATCTATGACCCTTACGAAGAAAAAAAATTTAAGTTTTGGGAGGGTTTTTTGGGCATTGTTTGTATAAGAAAACTGGGGCATCTCATCATATTTTGATCTTCTGTGAACGGCTGTTTGGGACTCTGTTTCATTGAAGGTGATTTTTAAAGCTATTCTCTCCATAATTGAAACATTAGATTGCAATATCCACCTAAAAACATATTATAATAGCAGTTAAACCAAGTTGATGGGAATAAAATTGTTCTCAAGACAAAATCGTTTTTTTCCACATTTAACTGGTATTTTCTTGATATAATTTTCATATCCTATGCATTGCTATTGTGAATTAAGTGCACTGAAAATGGGTTCTGAGCCACTGAGTTTGCTGATTTTGAATTTCCTTATAGTGTGATTTTCTTATGATGAATTAATTACTATTAGTAAAGCTCACTTCCCTGCAGATTGTAAATCTAATTTCTTTGTCTTTTTCAACAAATATTTATTGGGATAATAAGTGGAAATACATTGAACATTACAGACATGAATCTTCCCTTCTAGTATGGAGAAGAAGAAAACTACCAAATAAAATAATTATCAGACATGAATCTTCCCTTCTAGTATGGAGAAGAAGAAGAAAACTACCAAATAAAATAATTAAAAATTCTGATATATGCCATTCAGAAGAAAAAACAAACGGCTGAGATGGAGAATAATGGGGAAACGTGGGGACCACTTCAGCGGTTAAAGTGCCTTGTTTGATTAGGTCCCATGTGAGCTGAGACTTGATTGATGAGCTAGGGTGAGCCTGTAAGGTGGCGGAGTGTCTGAAAGAGGACAGCATGTGCAATGGCCCAAAGACAGGAAAGAGTAAGAAAATAGCATGCCAGTGTGGCTAGACAGTGATGAGTGAGGGGGGGGAGGGGCTGGCAAACGTGAGGGAGGTCAGAAAAAAAGGCAGGGCCAGTGCATGGAGGGCCGAAGGACCGAAGGAAGGTTAGATTTCATTGTCTGTGCATTGGGAAGCCTTTAACCAGAACTCTGATTTGGTTTTAGGATGATCTCTTTCGCTGCTGTGCAGCTAACAGTTTAGAGAAAAGGCAAGACTAGAGCTGGAAGAGCTATTAAAGTCACCTAGGCAGGGTATTATGGTCTGGCCAGGACTGGGGAGTTTCAAGGGTTAATGAAAAAAGGTGATGGGTTGACAATATTTATGGAGGTGTAATTGCCACGATTGCTGATAAATCAGATTTGAGAGGTTAGGGAAATAGAAGAATCACTGGGCTTTGGGCTTGAGCTGCTGAGTGATGATTTCGCCACGGGGAATGCAAGGAAGGAACTGGTAGGAGAAAGGAAACCAGGATTTGTGCTTAATCATGTTAAATGTGGGAAACTATTCGAAATCCTAGTGATGTCAAATAGATGAATAGTTATGAATTCAGGACTCATGGGAGAAATATCTAAGATATCAATGAGGAAGTAACAATTATATTTTAATTCACAAGATTGGTTGAGAATTTGCATAGAAAAGAGCTAAGGACAAAGCCCCCTGGGACACTGCATTGTTTAGGGGTCCCAGAAAGGAGAAGACACTGGAAAAGATAAAAAGGACAGGGCAGAGGAGTCAGAAGAGAACGAGACTGAGGCCAGGAGAGGAGAGTGAGTGGACAGCTTTGTTGAATGAAAGTGAGAGGTCACGTAGGGTAAGGACCAAGAAATACTTCATTGGTCTTGACAATACAGAGGTCATGGAAAAGAACAGTTCCAGACTGAGGGGGTTTTTTTGTTTTGTTTTCACCAATTGATTAAAATTATCAATATGAGCAATTATGGGACAAAGAAACACATTAAACAACTAAGAGCATTTCAACATCCCAAAAGCAGCCAGAGATCATTGTGTGCTCTAGAGACGGGAACAATTCTGAATACAGCCGCTCCTTGCAGATACAGCATGTAATTGCAAGCACAGATTCAACCAGATAATTTTAGTTGGTAAAAATAATTGTAACATGCTTATTCGTATTTTTTCACAACATGGGGATTTTATTTCACTCATCACCTTTAGCGTAGCCTAAGATTTGGTCTCTACATAGTTGACCATTTCTCCATAGCCTCTGGAGATATAGCAGATAGTCCTAGGCCCCCCCGGGTCTTGCCATGTACGGAGGGTCTTACTTGGAAGAGTGGAGTTCTCAGAGATCTCTTGTTTCTGATTTCATTTCTTCGTCAGCCTGTGGTAACAATGAGTATTGTTGGCCTTGTCTCTCAAGCTTTTTTGAATTGGTGGTGGATATTTCAGAGGATTTTTTTTTAAATTTTGCATCATGGCTGTCTCTGCAACTTGTCACCATCTCTGGCCTTGAAGGTGGGGAGGCCATCCTCTTCCTCTCCTTCCTATGTCCTGTGCTTGCGGTTGGTTGTTCTCTCATACTAATTTAAGCTGTCTTTAAGTCTCAATAGAATACCCAGACCAATACCTAAGTGTTAATCAACTTATTATAAACACTAGAAAGGAAAAGTCTTTATCATCAGCCCTTCCATAATTTTCTGAAGAAGTGGGAAAAGTTTTATCTATATAATTTTTTTCTATGACCCATTCATTTATTTATTCATTCATTCAAGTAATACTTCATTAAATTTGGCCACTGTATATGAGACACCATACTTAAGCACCATAGAAAATGCATAAGTAGAGAGCAGTTAATTCCAAACTTTGAAGGAGTCTGTTTTGAAAGCTTAAATAGCTGAAGTGAATCACACAATACATGCATGTTTAAGAAGTGCCTGTCAACACCGCCTAAATTTTCTGGACATGGAATTCCTTGGGAATATATGTTTTTATCCTTATTTAAAGTTGATTGTTGTTGACATTTGTTAACTATATAAAGAATACTTTTCTGAAATGAGGTCAATGAAAACAAACTTGACCCTTTGATTATATGCTAAAGTCAGGATTTTATTTCTTATCTCTGAGACTTCACTTTGCTAGGGGAGTACTAGAGTGTGTGAATGGTACATTCATACTTTTAAGATGAAATTTGAACTTTGTATCTTTAGTTCCTCCTGTCATCACCATCCATCCAAAGGAATATATCATTGCTGTGGATAAGCCTGTCACACTACCGTGTGAGGCAGACGGCCTCCCACCGCCTGACATCACGTGGCATAAAGGTGGCCATGCCATTGTGGAATCAGTCCGCCAGCGCACCCTCAGCTCTGGGGCTTTGCAAATAGCCTTTGCTCAGCCCGAGGACGCCGGCCAGTACACATGCATGGCGGCTAACGTGGCAGGATCTAGCAGCTCGAGCACCAAGCTCACTGTCCACGGTAGGTGGTTTCACATAAATTATTTCAATCTAGGGGTGGGAACTGGGTGGAGGGGAGCTATGGGAGGAAAAAAGAGGAACAACTGTAATAATCTGAACAATAAAGATTTAATTAAAAAAGATTATTTCAATCTACAACATTACCATGGTAAAGAGGCCCCTAAGAAAACATCTGATGTAAATAAAAACCATGCAAAACCAATAATTCATAATGTGGAGGGTGTGTGTGTGTGTGTGCGCGCTGTAGGTACACTTGCCCTTCAAATCTGTTTTCTGTAGGCATTTATTTGCATGTGAGAAAGAGATATTTTATTAATAATGTGTCCAGGATAGTTAATATGCTGCCAGTGATCCCCTCATATTGTGATTACTGAGATCTGTACTTTGGCTTATGAGAAGTCCATTTGTATTTGCGATTCTTCTGCTTCACTTCTCAAGTCGAAAGTCATCGCCAAACTAATCACCATGACCTACATTATAAATATAGTGTGAACCCGATGAGAATTAGAGATCTATTTGATTCATTATTTTAAAGTAGCAAAATATTTACATGTATAGTTTTTGTAACAGAAAAAAAGGTACCACATTTTCCTTTGTATTCAATGACAATATCTAAAGATCAGTATTTAAATATTTTAGTTGTTAATATATATTGTAAGACTAATGATAGAATAACTATTAATATCAGTGGTAGGAAACTGAGCAAATCAAGCTGTTTCTAACTACTATTTTCAGAACTATTATTAGTACTTGTAATCTTAGTATTGCTAATAGTAGTTACTCTTGTTTTAATGATGAGTTTCTGCTTTTCTTTTTTCAAAAGTTTGTGAAAGCTATTTTTTATTTACCAGCTGTATTTGAATTTCCTACAGCTTCATAGTTACAGTAAAAGTTCAAGTGAAATCACTTTTAATTGATAAATGAATAATTTAGCCAAAACAAAAAAAATCACCATTTATGAGTTTTCTACATTTCTTTCCAAAGAAATACATTGCTTTCAGTTCATATATTTGATCTAATCAATATATATTGATCCCTTAATAAATAAGGAACTAATGAATAAATAACACTCCTTCTTTTTGAGTATTTGTAGAAAATTTACCAAAATTTACCAGATACTAAACAACAAAGAAATCATTAAGATTTTTAAAAAACATGCCACAATTCCTGCCCACAAAGCTGGACATCTGTAATGAACTCTTAATGCCAAAACCTCAACCCCAAGCAAATTACAAAATACCATTCTAACTAACAAGTGGGTTAAATAATATGTTTTTACTTTTAGATTATTTAGAAAATAATAAAAATAAGGATGGCGCATATCAAAATGCATGGTGTGTGGCCAAAACGAAACTGAAATATAAAGGCATAGCCTTAAATTATTCATTTTGAAAAAGAATGAATTGAAGTAAATGTACTAATGTTGGAACTCTATAACAACTAACAAAATAAATAACTCCAAAGAAACCCGTGTAAAGGAGATAATAAAAATACAGCATGATTCAATTAAAAATGAGTTGAATATTTATGATGTACCATTAAACAAAATAGGTTCTTATGTTTTTCATATTTGTAATGTTTATGCATATATTCATTCAATCATGTTTGTATATTTTCTCATATAATTATAAAAAGGATGAAAAATTGGAGTTTACACAATAGCTTTACTTTTACTGAGACCAACTGTTGTCCTGTCACTTTTTAAAGGGTATTAAAATGGATCCATTTCTCACTGATGTATTTGAATAATTTCAAAGTTCATTGTTTTGGGAGGGAAGATATTTTTACTTTTTGATCCAAATATTCTTAAAACTTTAAAGACTTTTTCCTTTAGAATGTCTTAGTTCTACATCCACTAAAGTATTTTTTAGTACACCAAAACATTCAATTTATCTTTATTGCCAAAATTCTAGTTCAAAAAGTTGAGGCACAGGAAATATTTGGTATCACAATGCACAGAGTGATGAAATCACTATAAATTTCCTTTGTGACAGTATAAAACTTGAATTAAATGTCTTGACCTGCTTTTGCTTGCGTCTGTTGCAACACGTGAAATACTGCAATAATTTACTTTTTCTTTAACATTTTGTGATATTCAGTATGGGGCAGTGTGTTACAGTGTTTAAACTGGTAACTTTCATTAGTTCATTCTCACAATATGTCTCTGATACAAATCCAGCAGTTTACAACAAAAGAAGCATGTTTGGCGTTTGTTTTACTTCACTGCAAAAGGAAAAGAAACTCAAGAAAGTCAAATAAAATGTAAAGGTTTTCAACCCTGCCCTAAGTCATTTGCCCTGAAACTGTAAAGTACTCAATAAGTTCAAATCCATGACAGTTCTTGCTAGCATCAGAAGTGTTGATTGGTTTTATAGTAACAAACAAATCAATATCTTAATAGATTTTTTTAGTATTTCTAGCAAATTTACCTTCCAAAGACTCTTTGTTGTGCTAATTTTCAATGTAAAAAATATATTATTGAACTCAACATCCTAAATGACCATCTATTTTAAACTCTTCGTAGTGCCACCCAAAATTCGAAGTACGGAAGTATACTACACCGTCAGTGAGAATTCACAGGCTGTTTTTCCATGCGTGGCTGATGGAATCCCTACACCAGCAATTCACTGGAAAAAAGACAATGTTCTTTTAGCCAATTTGTTAGGAAAATACACTGTTGAACCCTATGGAGAACTCATTCTGGAGAATGTTGTGGTAAGTGTAACAGACATGGATAGTACAGTGAGCCAGATTGTTGTTTTATCTTCTTAACTTTCAATAGTTTAACTTGGAGATATGTTTTTTAATAATGAAAGAAAAATACTCTTATAAATTCATTTTACACTTATTTTATGTCCCAGATCTGAGACTAGTATTAAACAGATAGTAGGAACTCATGAATGCCCTCCTTCTAAAATTGTTACTTTATTTTTTATGAAAATATTTTCTCAGAAAAAAATTCTAAATTTATTTGTTATATTCCATACTTATAACCATGTATGGGAACAATTAGGAGAATGGAGATGTAAGAAAGTCTGATATGCTATTAAACAAGTATAAAAAATAGTTTTCTTGCCGAAACCGGTTTGGCTCAGTGGATAGAGCGTCGGCCTGCGGACTGAAGGGTCCCAGGTTCGATTCCGGTCAAGGGCATGTACCTATAAAGTTGATCCCATTTACTTTATAGGAATCAGACCCCTGGGATTACCAGGTATAAAGCCCTAGTGGTAAGCTAGGTCAGTAGGCCCTAACTCAATCACATGTGCCAGCAAAAGTCTCATTTCAAATCTAAAGTTCCTTCAGTAGTAAGATGGATCATTTTTTTATATACCACTAAGAAAAAAAATGTAAACAAGCAAACTAGCGCAGATGACCAGTTTTTAAGTTGTATTCCAATTTCAGAGAAATTAAAAGTTAAGCTAGAACAGGAAGGGGGAAAGGGAAATTGGAGTTCAGTTTTGGACATGAGTTTTAGGCATCCAAGCAGAGAGTTGAACTGAGAAGTTCAGTATAGTTGGAATTTAGAAGAGAGATCTGAGCTGGAAATACTGGTACTTATATAGAGGGGTATTTTAAGCCATAAGTCTGTATGAGTGCACCAAGGAATTGAGTGCAGATAAAGACGAAAAGAGGGTGGCTCAATCCCCAGTAGGGGGCGTGCAGGAGGCAGCCGATGGATGATTCTCTCATCACTGATGTTTCTATCCCTTTCTCCTTCTCCCTTCCTCTCTCTGAAATCAATAAAAAAAATCTCACGTTATACAACCTAATAAATACATACCATTTTTATTTGTCAATCATCAAAAAAAAAAAAGAAGAAGAAAAGAGGGCCAATGACTGGGACCTTTCACATGGCAACATTAAGATGTAATGTTTAGGGGCAGTCAGCAAAAGGAGATGGAAAATGAGCAACCAGTGATATAGGAAAAAAAACTAGGGGAGTTGGGTATCCAGGAAGCCAAGTGAAGACATGGTCTCAAAGAGAAGGGAGTCATAATTCACATGCCACCAATAAATCCAGTAAGATAGTTATCAGTGGGGTGTTCTCTGTGTCCCCACCTATTGCTGGTGGAAGTGGGCTTCTTGGGGTGCCACAGGAATAAGGGTTTCCTGAGGCCTCCACCAGAAGATGAGGTATTGTAGAAAGTTTTCTTTCTGTGGAATGAAACCCCGGAATTTCCAAGGTCCCATCTCACTCCATCCTGCCCAAGGAAAAGTCCCATTTTATCTTCAGCAGAGCGAGGATTAAAGCCAGGGTCCAGAGTTTCCACTCCATATTTGCACAGTCCAGTCTAGCATCAGGCTAGCTTAGCTTGTGTTCCCAGCTGCAGTCCATTGTGTGGGGGCTGCATGGCCATAGACCATGCAGCCTCTAGGGCCACATAGCAGGCTAGCACATGGACGAGTGCAAAGAATCGGGAGAGAAGCGAAGAACAAGAGAATGAACTGCTTTATCGGGGGATTTTACCCTTTCTAAGATTTCATGGACTTGCAGTGGCTCCACCCCCTTTGGCCAATTATGTTTTTTCTAGGTTAGAAAGACAGACAAGCACCTTTTCTACTTCGCTGTGCATGCATCCATTTCCCCTTTGTCTGGTCTCTTCCCCCAGTGATCTTCAGGGAAGGGACTGGTGGAAGTGTAAAACTGCAGCTTCCTGGTAAAGCTGCCCAGATGACTAGGCTTATAATGTCTGGCCTCCCCTTGGTTCCTTTCCTGTTATTAATATTAATAACTAGCTAGTTACGATGGTAACATGCGTGCCAAGAACTGGCAGTTGGATTTAGCAAGTGAAACTTCAGAATTGCAGGTAATACTGCCCCTACTCTTGTTACTTCCTTTAAAAAGTTGGTAGTCGTTGGTGCCACATTACCCAGAGCACCAACTCTACTGTCGAGACGCAACCAGTCTTTAGAATTACTTGTTTTGTATTTGCACAATGCAGAGCAGAAGTACACCAGCTGTTTTATAAACTTTAGAATCTAAAGTTTTGTGAGCTCTTGGGGCCATAAAATGCTAGAGTTCTATAAGGTATAGGCTTTTGTTTAAATTCATATACATATTAATTTATGTTATGCCGAAAGCTAGACAGATGGGGCAGACTACAAAATAGAAATTTAAACTGTCTTTATATAAGAATGCTCTTTTGGGGACCAAGCTGTGCAAGTTTATGTATTTTGTCTAATGTGATGTGAGACTATGTAATTTTAAGCACTATGATTTTTCTTTCTTTAAGCTGGAGGATTCTGGCACCTATACCTGTGTTGCAAACAACGCTGCAGGTGAAGACACACACACTGTCAGCCTGACTGTACATGTTCTCCCCACTTTCACTGAACTTCCTGGTGATGTGTCATTAAATAAAGGAGAAAAGCTACGATTAAGCTGTAAAGCAACTGGTATTCCACTGCCCAAGTTAACATGGACCTTCAACAACAATATTATCCCAGGTTGGTAATTTAATTCTTCAGAAGAGAAGAAATACGCCCACAAAGAACTCTAATCCAATCTTCATTCCTTTAGCTATGGGAATTGATTGAAAGTTACATGAAGAATTGATTGCTCGCCCAGGCTGATGTAGCTCATTTGGTTGGGCATCATCCCATGCACTGAAAGGTTACCAGTTCGATTCCTGGTTGGGGCACATGCCCGAGTTGCAGGCTGGATCCTGGAGGGGAGCATGCAAGAGGCAGCCAATCAATGTTTCATTCTCACATCAATGTTTCTCTCCCACTCCTTCCCTCTCTCTCTCTCTGAAAAAATCAAAACAGAAAACAATTTTAAAAAGAATTGATTGCTCCACATTCTGTAAAATGTGTAACTTGGCCTGGATTTTCACCTATACCTCGTATATTATATTCTTGCCATTCTTTTGAAAGGATAAATTGGTCACAGGACCATATATTGCAGGACATAAGTAGATATTTTAACCTAAAAATAATCTGTCTCCCCCAGGAGAAAAGTGTATTGTAAATACTGGCACCTAAATTTATCCCCACCGGATCTCCTTCATCATTGATAAATGAATTAAGTTGGCTACCATTAGAGTCTTAAATTTACAGAGAACTCTGCTTCTACTATATGCATTAATCTCTATTATAGTGTAGATTGATTATGTAGAAATTTCTAGTCAATATGTGCACTACATATTAAGGTAGTTAGTGCCTGGAACTCAAGAGCTGGGATGACAAGTATCTCCTTATTTGTTAGACTTTGTTATGAGCATAAAGATGTTGCAGTAATAAAACTTGTCCAAAATTGTGTTCTGAAATCCTGCACTATTAGAATTTAATAAATATCTTTCTAGAAATGTGGTAATAAACTTTAGATCTTTCTGTTACAAATATTTATGTTAATGACTGGAGTTCATCAACTATATTACCTTAATAATAATAGTATATGTCACTAAGGGAAAATAACATGCAAAAATATCTTAAGTACTATTTTCTGAGGGTACAGTACTTATTTAGCTATTTAAATTTTAAAGCCTAATTTTTCACTTAATGTTCAGCACTATGAAATTTTAAAAGATAGTTTGGGAAAATCATGCAAGATAAATATATACTTAACATAATTAGATATTGACTGGTCTAATCAGAATCTTATTTAGTATCAGTTGCTTTAGGATTAACATTATAGTGTACTCCAAATGTTATAACTACCTTTGTAAGTATTTATATCACCACTGATTATGGAGAAGTTTAAATTATTACAAATTTAATCATGTTGTCATTACCTAACGTGTATATTTTCATGACATCCCCTCTGACTTGCCAAGTCAGTTGAATTGTAACTGAAAATTTTTTCATGTTTTTGATGGAAATTGTTTGGGAGGAAAAGTGGTGGTGAGATAAATTAAATGGACAATGTCATATTTCTGAGTGAAAGATTTTTGAAACCCAGAGAGACTATGAACCAGATTTAGGCAACACTTGGAGATGAAAGGTGTATTTTCAATCTCAAATAATTTTTAAAATGTTTGTTTTCACTCTCTTTTCCTGCTCCTTCTGCTGTTTTTCATTCTTCAGACAAGCATCTATAGACAGAGCAAATAGCCCAGAGGAAGGGATCTGTGGGAAAGGCTCTCTTCTCCAAGGTCATGATGAGATCTCGGGTGCAATTGCTGACTAACACATAAATCTAACCTGCAAAATGCGGAGCTGTTGTGATTGTTTTCCCAGGTTACTGAGAGGCATTTGTTTTGTTCCCTAACTTGTTTCTCTCAGCCCACTTTGACAGTGTCAACGGACACAGTGAACTTGTTATTGAAAGGGTTTCCAAAGAGGATTCGGGTACTTACGTGTGCACCGCAGAGAACAGCATGGGTGTTGTGAAGGCAGTTGGATTTGTTTATGTGAAAGGTAGGTAACAGTGCTCTATTTTTTTATTCATAATTTACTTATAATAAATGGTTTGCATTTTCCTTTCTTTTTATGTAGTAATACACCATACCTTCAGTTTGTTAATCCATTTAGTCCTAATTCACAGATATGCAAATTCATAAGAAATAGAATATTTTGAACATGCAACTCAAAGTAGGTAAGCAGTAAGTAAGGAGATCATTTGGCACAAAGTGTAACCATCTGAAACTGGTGAGATTATCCAGTTGATTAGCATGAGCCGTTGATTTTGGAAAATTCATGGGCTTTGAAAGTGGCTGTACCCTTCACTAAATGACCTTTCTAAATAGCTCAACATCACAAAGAAATGATCAGAGCTTCCTTTTACTTATACTTTGCCTTGTGTTTTTTCCCAGAACCTCCAGTCTTCAAAGGTGATTACCCTTCTAATTGGATTGAACCACTTGGCGGAAATGCAATTCTGAACTGTGAGGTCAAAGGCGATCCTGCCCCAACCATCCAGTGGAGCAGAAAGGGGGTGGATATTGAAATTAACCACAGAATCCACCAACTTGGCAATGGCTCCCTGGCCATTTATGGCACCGTAGTAAGTCGCACTGGAATTGTTGATCAACTGCCACAATGGATGCCTTTCTATAGGTGCCATGGATGGGAAAAGTTTCTCCTGCATTTTTATTTAAATCGTAAAATCTGAATCAATGGGTTGTTATAAAAAAACTGAAACAATGGTTCAAAGCTATTCTTTTTAGGCCTTTCGAAGAAGTATGAGCCATAAAATAATTTTTCTGCTTTGTTCTTGATCATTGGCCTATTAGTTAGCAACAGTAGAACAGGAAATTGAAGAATCACAAACACAATTACAAACAAATTTTAGGGCAGTTTTCATCACTAAGTCAATAACTATATATTAGGCTTTCCAAAAACTTCAGTAATTTGGAAAATGAGTAGCGCTTTAAGTTATTCTAATTTGAGGGTCATGTGAATGAAATACTTTATCTAAAAATTTATCGGCTAGACTACATATGGGTAATTTATTAACCTGTTTTTAATTAATTGAAATAATAATTAAAATATGCTATCTAACCACCTAATCCAGTGACCACTCTCACTCTTTATTCTCCTTGGTTTTTAGTTTCAGCATTAGATGTTGTTGGTTATCCCCTAAATTTTGAACTAATCCCCATTAGAAAAGACTCCATATTTATTCATTTGTCCTGATTATTTTAATGTTTTTAAGTTACTATAAGAATAGCATCAACATGTTCCTTTAGTAAGGTAATTTTGGGTAGATGATTATTCTAAAATACTATTTTTTGCTCTGGTTTCCTAGTAAGTATTATCCCAGAGAGCAATAATGAGCTGTTTTGAAAAAAAGTAGGCTAGGAATTTCTTTTTCTACTTCTTTTTTTTAACCTATTTATGAGGTTAAAGATATGTAGGTTTTTCTATTTCCATTAAACTGCCGTCTCAAAAAGAAAATTTCATATAAACTAGTGTCATGATGAACGAAGGTGTTTGCCCTGCTCTGTGAGCTCACGTTTCCACAAACACTGCTTTTTCCTTAGAATGACGATGCCGGTGACTACACGTGTGTAGCTGCTAACGAGGCTGGGATGGTGGAGCGCAGCGTGAGCCTGACTCTGCAGAGTAAGCTGCTTCATTACATTCCAGTTAAACCCCTGATCAAAGCAATGTTGCCTATTAAAGAATGTCCACTTTCCTTAGCTTTATAGCAGGTACATCAACGGCAGCTTTCAGAGTGTGTCCACTCTTAGGATCTGCGGCTGACGGAGCCATTGTTATAGAGCATAAGGCAGATACAGTTTGGCACAGACATTTTCCTCTATTTTATCTAACACACGCAGTTCAAAATCACAGGTGCTTCATGGCAGTGCTTTTGTTTGTTGTTTGTTTGCAATATATTCCATTGAATACTCTTCTTATAGCTCACTGCAGTTCTTGTAAAGTGCTTGCAACGATGCCATTCTGTGGCTCTTTAAAAGTGTGTATTAAAAATAAAGACGAGTGTAAACGACCTCAAAAGTGCTCCAGATCTATCGCTATTTCCATGGAATAACTATGTGATCTGGGCAGGCTTATCCCATGAAGCCCCTCAGTACAAGCCCCCGGAAGAAAGCGCTTTCATAATTAGAAAAACAGGAAGGACTCCAGAGGCCCATTGGACAGTGCCCTGGAACCATTTCAGGGACTAACCCGCGGACAGCGTCATTGAGTTGAGAACTTAAGCCAACCGACTTTAGTGAATAGGCTCAATACTTAAGGGGATGAATTTACATCTTCTTCCTTCACTATGGAGAGATGCTGTTGACTGGTATTTCCTAACAGCTATTTGCCAAACCACTTTTCTGTAAGAATTTAACATTGAATAGATGTTTTTACAATGTCTAAGACAGTCTTTTCCCTCCAGCTTTATTGAGGTATAATTGACAAAATTGTGAACATTCAGAGTGTACAATGTGATGATTTGATATACGTAAGTGTTGTGACTTGATTACCACAAAGAAGTTAATTAACACATCCATCACCTTACCCAGTTACTGCTTGTTTTGGTTTATTTTTTTTTGGTGAGAACACTAATGACCTATACACTTAGCAGATTTCAAGTATACAATGCAGTATTATTAACTAAAATCACCATGCTATACATTAGCTCCTCAGAACCTGTTCATCTTGTAACGGAAAGTTTGTATCCTTTGACCAACATCTTCCCATTTTTCCCATCCTCCACCCTCTGGCAACCACTCATCTACTCTTTGTTTCTATGAGTTGGACTTTTTTTTTTTAGATTCTACATATAAATGATAGCATATGCTATTTGTCTCTCTCTGTCTGGCTTATTTCATTAACATAGTGCCCTCCAGGTGTACCCATGTTGTCTCAAACAGCAGAACTTCCTTCTTTTTTTAGGGCTGAAATATATATATATATATTATACAGGTATTCACACACCACACATACACCATTTTCTTTATCCATTCATCCATCAACAGATACTTAAGTTGTTTCCATTATCTTGCTAAGTGCATATTTATCAAATGATAACCTTGTGGAATGTTATTAGAAAAAAAGTTGAGTTGGATGGTCAAATAAGTCTGAAGGGAAAAAAGATTAAACAACATTCATTCATTTATTAAACATATATAAAGAACACCCACTATATGCAGTAAAGTTTCTATATTGCAGATCTTTCCAAAAATGTTAATATGCTGATGTGAGTTATAACTCAACAAGAGGAGAATATAAAATGCCACATTTCCCAAATAAATGTTATTCCCGTGAAAACTTCTCCCTTCCTTGTTTGGGTGAATGTAGGTAGAACATCACATGATTAATCTCTTCTGAAAGAGTGTTCCACTGATCAGGTTTAAGACAGGCTGCATTAGATGAGCTCATTTAAAATTACTGACAGTAAACACATTTAAATAAATGAGCCATATAAAAGAAGCCAAAAAGATAATTTGTTTAAAATTAAGATTAAAGAACCAGAAACCATGTCTTCATTTAGATAAAATGACCATGTTTAACTGATCATTATGTGACTGGTGGAATTAAGTCAACCTTAAAAGATGTACATAAGGAATTTTATTGTTGGATTAATTTACAGCCTTGTGTGCATTTGGAAATGTTCAACTATGTTATCTCAATTAAGATTCTGAGTTTTATTTGACACTTTCTTTGACCATAATAACATGAGCAGATGAGCTCATTTGGTCATTATATTGCCATTTAGTGTTGAGCGATTAATCAGAAGTATTTACTTTATTCAGCAAGCTTATTGAATGCATAATGTAATCTGAACACTGTGAGAGAAATGAAAGTTCCTAGAGTGAGGTTAATGTAAACATCAGTAGGAAGGCAGTTATGTAGGATGATGTGGGCGTTTATATAAATAATACATTAATGACTCTCCCTGAGATTCTAACTTCATATGAAAAGACAATACATCAGTATATCTTTACATAAAATACTAGCATATTAATGTCACAATAAAACACATTTTACTTCTATCTTTTTGTTTTATGTTCTATTATTCCAGATATACTTCTCGATCTAAACTATGCAGCCACCACCCTGAATTATCTGATATTTATTCCCTCTCTTTGAGCAGTTAATCCTTCCTTTTAACTCAATCCCACTAAAACACTGCTGTCATCCCATCATATTCCTTCAAGGATATACACACTCCCCTTCGCTTGCCTATTTAAATGCAAATCCTTTGATTTTCATTTGAAGATTTTAACCACATATTTAAAACCTTGTATGCCACAGGATGAATCATCCTTTCAAAGCTAAATCCACGGCCATGCTATTTTCTTTTCTCCAATAGGCTCCCTTCTCTTATATATAATCTTACCCATTTTTGAAAATGCAGTCAAGCTTCTTAACCCCCATGAAGTCTTTCACATTCTATCTTGACACTGTAGACTTGTAAAACGATAAATATTCAATCAGCAGCTATATACAACTTCTTTTACATTCTCTCCAGTGACTTCACTGGAGCAGGTATCATCCACTATAGGAACTATTAACCCCTACCTCCCTCTTGAAACTCCTTCCTTTGGTTGCCAGGATACTATTTTCTCTGATTTTCTTCCTACCTCAGTGATCAGTTCTTAGTACCATTGATGGGTTTGCCTTCTGTCCATCTCTTAAATAATAATGTTGCAATAGTTTCTGTCTCTGGCCCTCTTCCTCTCATTTTAGACTCACTTCTGAAATAATCTTATCCACATGTGAAAGACTCACAAGTCTGTAGTTTCAGCCCATTTCTTTATTCTGAACTCCAGAAATGAATATTCACTTTCCATCTAGACATTTCTGCAGCAATGTCCCACAGATACCTCAAGTGTAGAGACAGTTCTAAATGGATGCAAAGCACCATTCCTTACTCCCTCCCAACAAATCTGTTCTTCCTCCAGTGTTCTATCAAGTTGCCCAACATACACTATATTTCCCAAATCAAAACTCTGTAGTCATTAATTCCTCCCTTTACTTCATACAATTCAATGAGAAAGTCCTATCATTCCTACTTTCTTGATAATTCTTGAATGTCTTTTTTCCTCTCCATTTCCAGTGACATGCTTTCATGTGATTTATTAAGGTATTTTTGTTTATGTTCCCATGTCTCCACACATTTACCCACTCTACTAAGTTGTATTCTACCTATCCTATTACTTCATTCTATAGGTATATTATAACACAACTCAATAATTAGTTACTGGTCTATCTTATCAGTAGACTATGAGCTCCTTCAGACTAGAAGACGTTGTATCTGTTATCTCTGTATCCTCAGCATCTAGCACAATGCCTGGGAAATAGTAGGCTCTCAATGTGTGTTTAATGAATAAATGAATGATGATTTGTAATGAATAGATTAATAATGACTCTTTACCACAAAAATTATATAAGTGAAATACATGAATGTTCATTATGTAAAAAACAGCAATGATAACAATAGCACTAATACTCTTTTGGTCTTAGCTTATCAAAGAGCTGTGCCTACATCATCTTAGTGGAGTCTAACAATCCTTCAAACTAGGCACTATGTTTAAGGACATGAAATCTAGAGAGGTAGTAAGGAGTGGAAGCAGGACTTGAATTCAGAAACCTTGACTGCAGGTCCCATGCTCTGCGCCAGCGGTCGCCAACCTTTCAGACCTCACGGACCACCAGTGGTCCACAAACCACCGGTTGGCGACCTCTGCTCTAGGCTACCCTGCTTAAGGATTTAAAATTTTGACTTTTACTAAATAAAACAGCTATGAAAATTCTATCAATGGTAATTACAACCTTAGCAGTTGAGAAGCTACAGTGTTTTATAAACAGATTAACCTAATTTTAAAAATAATGTTACTATATAATATTGGTTAAAATGCTTATATTAGTGCACCAAAACTAAGAAGCATTATGTGCTTTTTTCCCTGTAGGTGCTCCTATTATCACTCTGGAGCCAATAGCAACAATTATTAATGTTGGTGGCAAAGTCATATTGAATTGTCAGGCCACTGGAGAGCCTCATCCAGCCATTATGTGGTCTCGTCAAGGGCACGCTATCCCCTGGGATGACCGAGTTAATGTGTTGTCCAACAACTCGTTATATATCTCTGCTGCTCAGAAAGAAGATACATCTGAATATGAATGTGTTGCTCGAAATCTGATGGGTTCTGTCATGGTCAGAGTACCAGTCACAGTCCAAGGTGAGTGTGATCAGATGGATATTCATATTAAACAGCACCCAGAGCAACTCAAATCATAGAGATTATTAAGCATCTTAATCCAAAGTCTCCTTAACCCTTGAGACACTTCTAGCTTATGGAGCTAGGACATAAAGCACACCACAATTTGCAGGCTGAAGGGACTAAATATAGATTAGAGCTAAAAAAGTACCAAGTTAATCATTTAAATTCCCAAACTGAATTTTTTGATTGAAAAATAGTCCACTTTATTCTCAGAAATTAATGTGTATATTTTGCTTTTTTTTTTTAAAGGCATATTCAAAAGGTAAACAGTATATGAACTTCTTGGCTGTGTACTTTCAGTAGCCATGTCCGCGTGAGTCAGGATTGGAGTTGGGCAGAAACTCTAGTTAACTGAAGTTCTTCTCTCACGCTTAGATTTTCATTTTGCCATAAAAGAGCGCTTCCCTAAGCAATTTCTCAGCAGCTTCTGACTTAGCTGTCGGCCCAGTGCACATCTTAATGAAATCCAACCTGCAGGTTTTTTGTTCACTAAAACAGAGACAAGTAGAATGTCTTCTTTGTAGTTCATGGTGGGTTTTCCCAGTGGTCTGCCTGGAGAGCCTGCAGTGTCACCTGTGGAAGAGGCATCCAGAAGAGAAGTCGCCTCTGCAACAACCCTCTTCCGGCCAATGGTGGGAAGCCTTGTCAAGGGTCGGATTCAGAAATGCGGAACTGTCAACACAAACTGTGTCCAGGTACTACTCTTTATTCGACAGATAGACATGTGTTCATTTCGGTTTCTAACGATGGGTTGGCCCAGAATTAGTACTTTCTTTTTTATTTTAATATATTTTTATTGATTTCAGAGAGGAAGGGAGAGGGGGGGGAGAGAGAGAAACATCAATGATGAGAGACAGCCATTGATGGGCTGCCTCCTGCACAGCCCGCGCTGGGGATCTAGCCCGCGAACCATGACCTCCTGGTTCATAGGTCGACTCTCAACCAATGAGCCACATCGGCCTGGCAGTACTTGCTTTTTTTATTGAATTTTTGGGGGTGACATTGGTTAATAAAATTATACAGGTTTCAGGCATACAGTTCTACAGTGTATCACCTGTGTATTGTATGGTGTGTTTACCACCTCAAGTCTCCTTCCATCGCCATTTATCACCCATTTACCTTCTTCTGTTTTCCCCCATCACCTTTTATTCTCTCCTTGCCCCAGTATTAGTACTTTCAATTGAAATGTAGCTCATGATCTCGTGGTGTAATGTTTTACCTTTGTGCAGTGCATGGTAGCTGGTCAGAATGGAGCCCTTGGGAAGAATGCACAAGGAGCTGTGGACGTGGCAACCGAACCAGGACCAGAACTTGCAATAATCCATCAGCTCAACACGGAGGGCGGCCGTGTGAAGGGACTGCTGTGGAAATGATCATGTGCAACATTAGGCCGTGCCCAGGTGAGAAGCCACCGATGAGCAAAACTTTCCTGTTTTTAACTCCCATCAAGGGGTCATAATGACCTTTTCTTCTTCACTGTGAAAAGGTGTGATGGCCTCTCCCCTGGAATATATTCATTCTCCGCGTTCTTAGTTCTGTCTCCTGGATGAACTTGGGAAGGTAGAGCATGAATAAGTAAAACACCTGATTTAACTGAACATGATTAAAGGCTCCAGACTGTGGTGCATTTTTTAATCATGTAGAGAAAACATAAGTAATTACAAGTCATAAAATTTTAGAGGTGATGACGTTAGGTAACACCTAATCCAGTCTTTCATTTTCAGGTGAGAGAAATAAAGCCTAGAGAGGTTAAAGGGTTTCCCAGAAACACCAGTTAGGGAGAGCTAAAATAATAATAGTTACCAGTGACTAAATACCTATCGTGTGCTAGGGGCCAGGCTACGTGCTTTATGTACGCGCTGTTTTTTGACTTTGTGGAACAACCCTACAACATGGGCATGATGGGGCTCTTTGAGGTTCAAGCGACAGAAATCAAACTTACCGAAGCTTAAGTAAAAATTCTCCTTTCATGTATGATTGAATCCAAGGATTGGGCCAATAGTTTACTAGCATGTTTTCCATCTCGCATCTCTGCTTTCCTCTCTTGGCTGTATTCTCCTTTAAACTCTTTCCATGTGGTGGAAAAAAATGACTGCGGCAGCTCCTGGCTCACGGGGGCTCTATAATCTCAGGCCTCAGAGACAAAGAGTTCCTCTCACTATCAACCTCTGGGAAAGGCCCCTGTTTGATTTTGTTTGGATCCCGTGCTCACCTCTGACCTTGAGTCCAGGAGAAGGACACTTTGGTAACCATCGTGGGTTACTTAGTGCCAGAGGATCAGGGCTCCTTGTTGGACAGCCTGAAAGAAATAGAGATGTGGCTGTTCACTCATTCATTGATTCATCCAAAAAAAATATTTGTTAAGCACCCATTCTATACTCAAGGCACTCTTCTAATTGCTCAAAACTAGGATGATAAACAGATAATAATCCTATATTGACAAGCATAGAGAACAAACTCACATAGTTGAAGTGATGGAGCAGAACTAGGAGCGACACCTTTGCTGAGACAGTCAAAAAAATGAAATCAATAAACCAAACTAAGATATTGCACACTATTTTACAGACGAGGAAACTACGATTCAGAGGATGTATGAGAATTGATTCACTGAGGTTACATAGCTGGTTAAACGTAAATCAAGGATTTAGGCCCATCTGTTTCCCCAGCCTAGACGAGGAAACTACGATTCAGAGGATGTATGAGAATTGGTTCACTGAGGTTACATAGCTGGGTAAAGGTAAATCAAGGATTTGGACCCAGGCCGAACTGTTTCCCCAGCCTGTTCACTTAGATTCTGCGTCTCTTGATTTGCAGTTCAGAACTTCCATTGCATTTAAAAATAAAATACTGTCATGAAATCCTAAAGAAAATAAACAAGAAACCAAAATGTTTCTTCACCTTGAAGAATTAGAAAGCTAATTATAATAGCATACTGTGTCAAAATAAAACATACCTGATGATGGCAATCTTTGTACAGTTTGTCAACGATGATACCTGTGTCATGAAAAGCTAAATGATTTTTATAAATGCCCTGGATTCCTTGAACACTTTCTTATTTTCTGGTGCAAATTGGTATTTTAGGCTTATATTGTACTTTCTCCGTCCCAGTTAGAATGGTATTTTTAAACTTCCAATCCTCCCCCTAATAAAGATAGGTATCTTCTGGAATGGACCTTTCTGCTGGCATTTGACAGCCATTGTCATTAAAAAAAATACACATTTTTACAGATTACTTAAAGAATGAGCATTTTTAAAGTGTTTGGGGGGTTTTTTAAATCGTTGAGAACTTTGAGTTAAAGAATGGCCATACTAGCTCATAGCTCACACATATGCAGTACTTTACAATGGTGTGTGCTGTGCTGATCCCAGCAATTTTCATGTATAAACTCATTTTTCCTCACCCTGACCCTCTCAAGGCAAGTACTTTTATTATCTGGATATAGCAGGTTATAAACTGGGCACAGAAGGCCCAGTAACTTGTCTAGGACTGCACGGTTAGTAAGAGCAAAGCAGTCACTCAGACCCAGGGCATCTGGCCCAGAGTCCCTGCAAGGACCCTGTTCTGCTGTCTTTCCAGAATCAGAATTGCAACATAGTGTAACAACAAATCCCTCTCTTACGTTTTGCGTTTTTCCTATATACTTACTCCTCCACCGTTGTCTTCTTTGGTATTATTTAGACACCATGATGTTTTATTCCTTCTCTGATTTATATTATTATTATTCTGTCTGTTGTATTGTTATCATTCCATTCATATAAAAGAAACATTTCAACTCCACCACATTTTATATCGTGAAGTTCATTTCTGGTTAAGGTTTTCTTTATTGATTAAAAAAATATATATATCTTCAGCCAAAAACCTCTATTTATATGTAATAGAAACTACACAGATAATAAATGAATAAATATCACCCATTTATAATCTTGCAATAAAAAATGCATCTATGCTCTAAGACTTTATATGTAAGAGGTGTGAGCTTTTGTTAACCAACAGCCTTGAAAATAGAATATAGGAAAATAATTAGAACAGCAGAATTTTTTAAAATCACTTAGTCCATATATAAGGACTTTGAGCATCAACAATATGAATTAATAAAGAAATAACGTTGAGCCGAAACCGGTTTGGCTCAGTGGATAGAGCGTCGGCCTGCGGACTGAAAGGTCCCGGTTCGATTCCGGTCAAGGGCATGTACCTGGGTTGCGGGCACATCTCCAGTGGGAGATGTGCAGGAGGCGGCTGATCGATGTTTCTCTCCCATCGATGTTTCTGGCTCTCTATCTCTCTCCCTTCCTCTCTGTAAAAAATCAATAAAATATATTTAAAAAAAAAAAAGAAATAACTTTGAGTAATATCTGCCAAATATTTAAAGGCTTTTTCCTATTTGTTTACTTTTAGTCAAATACTTTTTAATATTATATTTTATTGATTTTTTACAGAGAGGAAGGGAGAGGGATAGAGAGTTAGAAACATCGATGAGAGAGAAACATCTATCAGCTGCTTCCTGCACACTCCCCAGTGGGTATGTGCCCGCAACCAAGGTACTTGCCCTTGACCGGAATTGAACCTGGGACCCTTGAGTGCGCAGGCCGATGCTCTATCCACTGAGCCAAACAGGTTAGGGCTAGTCAAATACTTTTCAGTGCAAATTCTTGTCAGTTAAAATAAATTTGTGTGACTGTGTTTGCCTGTATCTATAAAGTACAGGGACATGTAGTCAACTCAATTAGAAAACAGTTAATGAGAAGAAATTTTAAATTTTTTCTAAACAAAGCAACCAAATGATCATGTCTTGGTTTTCAACTTATTATTTTGATGTCTCTTAAATTGTTAAGAGAATATTTAGACACAGATATTAAGGCCCTGTGTTGGTTCATATCTCCGTTAAACTGGGTGACCACAAAAACATACTTTATGAGTCCCATATCTAGAAATGACCCTCAAAACAAACGTATGACCTGATACTGACTTAACACATTAGAGAAACCATAACATTGATTCTCAGCCCATGTACCTGGTAAGAAACATAAGATGGTTCTAGTCCTGCGGTCAGATGGTGCAATATGTTAGTTACCACAGCGGGGGCCTTGGCCACACTTGGAAAACACTGGTCAGTTTTTTTGTTGTTTGTTTCGGAAGGAGGTAAGTGTGTTATTCAGAACTTTTCATTCATGAACATTATGTAATGGAGACTTTTTTTCCCCAAAGAGTACAACTGTGCAAATCATCAGGTTGTTGAAAGATACAAGTACATTTTTAAACCTGGAGCTGAATCAGGCTTAAAGACGTGGTCTTGTGATCTGGGGTCCAAGTTATCATGGTGGGAACATTTGTATTGCCCATAACCGCATCTGGATCTGTTATATAGCCTTGTTCCGAAGCTTCTGGTTCTTTCCCTTTTCCCCAGAGCACAGAGCACAGGCAAATGCTCATCCATCTAGGATTTTAAAAGTCAGATTGTAAAAAAAAAATAATAAATAAATAAAAATAAAAATAAAAAAAATAAAAGTCAGATTGTCTTTACATATGGCAGTTTGATTAAATTTTTATTTTAATAAAATAGCCTCTTTGGATAATGTTAAGCATTAATTTTGGCATTAGTTGGCCTTCAGAATTTCCCTATAGACTAATTTCCATGAAAATCTAATCAGAAGGAGAAAGGAAGAACGTCACTCATGTTTTCTTTGGTTCCATCTTAATTATTATTTTTTATTCTGGGCTAATTTCACTCATTACTAAGTTAATTTACTCCTCTAATGTTTGTTTTTAATACACATGGTGCTGTGACGTGACTCTGTCTCTTGGGATATTTGTAGTTCATGGAGCATGGAGCACTTGGCAGCCTTGGGGTGTGTGCAGCAGAAGTTGCGGGCAGGGGACCCAGACAAGAACAAGACTGTGCAATAACCCTCCACCATCGTTTGGTGGCTCCTACTGTGTTGGAGCAGAAACACAGATGCAAGTTTGCAATGAAAGACACTGTCCTGGTAAGAGAAATGCAATGTTTATACCCTCAATAAATAAACACTGCCTCTTATCTGGCTAGTGTGTCAGTAAGAATCAATGTCAATAAGAACATTGCTCAACCTAATAATGCCCAGTCAGTAGGCATTATTAGACAGTTATTAGTGTTTAATCGGCTCTTTTTTTTTTTAAGCCTCACCTGAGGATATTTTTACCATTGGTGTTTAGAGACAGTGGAAAGAAGGGGGAGAGACGGAGAGAGAAACATCAATGTGAGAGAAATACATTGATTGGTTGCCTCTTGCACATGCCCTGACCAAGGCCAGAGATCAAATCTGCCCTTGACTGCCCGAGGTACATGCCCTTGACTGGAATCGAACCCAACAGTACGTGAGCCGATGCTCTAACCACTGAGAAAATTGGTGAGGGCTAACCTCATTTTTAAGTATTAACGGAGCATATTTGTTTGTTCCTTAATCCAGTTGATGGCAAGTGGGCCAGCTGGGCCAGTTGGAGTGCCTGCACCGTGTCCTGTGGAGGAGGAGCCAGACAGAGAACAAGGGACTGCTCTGATCCCGCCCCACAGTATGGAGGAAGCAGGTGTGAAGGGAGTGATGTCCAGAGCGATTTTTGCAATAGTGACCCTTGTCCAAGTGAGTGTTGGAAATAGTGAGTCAAAATTATACTTTCTTAAAGTTCCACTATGGCTTTTAAGTCCTTAAAGTTATAACATTCTGTGACTTGATTCGTCTACCTTTGATGTAGGGCATTCAAATGTTATATGGTTGCTATAAGTCTGTGTTATACCTTAGAAGTAATGGATTTGTATGGGCAGGGACTGTGTCCGATTTCATTTACTCCATGGGACCAGCTGCAGAGTGCAAGGGCAGCGGCACCCTGACCTGCTAACTGTTAATAATGTTGATGATTCCTCTATGGAGGCAGGCAGGCAGCTCTCTGCCTTAATTCAGTCACCAAGCTAGATTCCTCAATCCTAGCAGCATCTGAATCCACTGTATCTTCAGTGTGATAGCCTTGGCTCATCGAGAGCCAAAGATCTTGTCTCAGTCATATCCTTCAGCTCCTGGAATACTCTAAGACTCAGTAAACATGTGTTATATGGAATTGAACAGTCACTGGGATGTATACTCAGTTTCTGGTCAAAACAACAGCTGATCCATCTACCTCTGGAAGTTGCCTCTTTATAGATCTCTATGTTTCCTTTCATTTCCTGGGGAGAGTCTTCCCGTCCCTGTTGAGTGAATGTCATTGTTTAGCACGTCTCCAATGGTTCTGCATTGTAGCTCATGGAAACTGGAGCCCTTGGAGTGGCTGGGGAATCTGCAGTCGGTCCTGTAACGGAGGGCAGATGCGGCGGTACCGCACGTGTGATAACCCTCGACCCTCCAACGGAGGAAGAGCTTGTGGGGGGCCAGACTCCCAGATCCAGAGATGCAACACTGACATGTGTCCTGGTGAGCTCCCCGACTCCTGCAGTAGAACAAGCAAAGCATTCTACGTAGTGTTCATTGTAGCAGCGCCGTCCTCTCAGATCTTAAAATAAAAGTTGCACAGGCAGGGCCACCCTACATGACAGTCTTAGGACCGATTTGTTCAGATTGACCATTCCACTCTTGTTCACAGTGGATGGGAGTTGGGGAAACTGGCAAAGTTGGGGCCCGTGTTCTGCTTCTTGTGGAGGAGGTGAAAAGACCAGAAAACGGCTGTGCAACAATCCAGAGCCATCTCACCGCGGGCGCCCCTGTCCGGGAGACGCCACTCAGGTTTCCAGATGCAATATACAAGCTTGTCCAGGTAAGCAACTCAGTGAGATTTTGACAGAACTACTGCTGGCACATTTACAGCCTTTCTGCAAAGGAAGAAAAGGAGTCACTCTGGGCCCACAAATTACGAAACAGTGCCATCTCTGGGAGGAAGAATTGGGGGAAAAGTACTTCCCTCCTCTAGCTGGTGCTGCTCTACCCCAAACTCATAGCTGGATTTTAGCCTCTGCTTGCCACTTCCCAGGCTCCCTTGTGATGGGATCTGGTCTGCAGAGCCATAAATAGCAGTCCTGGGTGTGAAGGGTAAACGGGTGTAGAGACGTGGGGAAAACCTAGTTGAGATTTCAGGCTGAAGAATGAGGGTAGAGCAGAAGCTGAACATCTAACAGGAATACACAATTGGGGGCTGTTATTTCACAGATGTAAAAGGGGAGAACATGAGTGTGGAAAGTGAAATAGAAGCCAATTCAGTTTGAGGACAAAGAGTAGGAGGAGTTCAATTCAGCTACCACAACTCAAATCACACAACATGGCTAGCTATTGTAAGTAATGTAAAAATTTAGGAGGAACGAAGTCAGAATTCTAGAACTAATGGATCTTAGAAAGAGTTTGCTGGGGTCCTAAGAAATGATGGGTTACCCAGCCGGTGTGGCTCAGTGGTTGAGCATCAACCCATGAACCAAGAGGTCACTGGTTCGATTCTCGGTCAGGGCATATGCCTGGGTTATAGGCTCAATCCCCCCAGTAGGCAGCGTGCAGGAGGCAGTCGATCTATGTATCTCTCTCATCTCATCAGTGTTTCTATCTCTTTAGCCCTCTCTCTTCCTCTCTCTCTGAAATAAATAAAAACATTTTTTTAAATGGTGGGTAGTCCTAAGGGTACTTGTCTCAGGATAAACTTTCTAAGGGCTAGAAGCAGAACAGAAAGAACAGTTTGGCACTGTTGAAGTTTTGAGATATGACTGGACTTTCCAAAGCTTTAAGGTTGCTTTAGAAATAAAATGTCCCTGGGAATCAAGAAGGCCCATTTGGCACAGTAAGAGAGAGAGAGAGGTTATATGAAAAGATTTATAGGATCTAGACAAGCTACAGGGCAAGTGTCTATCAGTCAACTGCTCAACGTATCTTCTCAACATATCAGCTGATTACCAAGGATTCCGAGGCTCTTCGAACATGTAGGCATAGCAATAAGTCCCATTTCAGTGAAGGCATTTGGTAGCTCAGCCTCTGGTGGTATCAGGGCCCCAGTGGAAAGGCAGTCCAAATATACAGACAGTTTGGATTATAGAGTTTGGCAGAAGGTTTCAAGGTTCCCAACTAGCTGGCCGGACTAGGAGATGGTGGTTGAGCACTGGGATTCAAGTTCTTCCTCTGTGAGACGGGGGAACCAAGATCACAGTGGGAGGCCATGCTTGTTAGCAATGACCCAGAGAACTAAGAGAATTCACGATCCTTCTGAATAGGGGAACTATTCCCCTGCCTAGAAGTAAATATAAGGACCCATATGGCCTACCAGGTCCTGATTGGGCCTGCTCTCTACTTTGCTGCATCATCTTGCAGTGTGGTTCCCATCGCTCTCTAAGCTCTCACTTTTGGTTTCTCCAATATAGCAAGCGACCACCTCCCCAAAGGGTGACACATGCCATTTTCTCTACCGGGAAAGCCCTCCTCCTGCCTTTTTCCCTGGCTTAGTTAAAACCTCTATTTTATTGGATTGCTACTCAATTTTTACTTCCTTTTCAGACTTCCCCGAGTAGTAAATCTTACACATTAGTGTAAAATTTCAATTTTACATTTTTTATAGAATTCTCATTAATATCTGTCTTCCCTATTCAGACACGAGCTCTATGAAGACAGGTCTCATGTCTTTTTTTCCACTTTCTTATTACTGCTGTTTCCTCGATAGTTGATGACCAAATGAATGTAGTCCAGAACCTGAAGGCTGAATCAAGGTGAAGAAAATGTTTTCTCTAATAAAGTAATGCAAATTAAAATGGTGAATAAAAAAGTAACAATAAATAAAATGGTGAGATACTATACTTACTGTTTTATCTGAGATTGAATATAATTATATCCTCCCTAGTATATAATACTTGATAACAATATCTGAAACACCTGGTGATTATTTTAAAATATATTCCATTAAAATATATTCTTAATGAATATTTATAAATTTCACTATCAGCTTCTTCCCAACATGTTTCTTTTATCAAAGCATGCAATTTAATTGAGAAATAGTCATTAGCCACCTATTCTGTTAGTTACCAATAATTTTGTTGAGCAATGGGAAGAAAGCATAAAATTACTGCAGAGCTACTTTTTAAAATTATTATTGTTTTTCAATCTGATTGTCTTGGTATGAATTTTGCAGCACTGTTAAAAGTATGCTATCCTGCAAATTTTTCTTGTTAAGCATTTTTAAAATATATATGTAATACGAAGAACTTGATAAGCCCAAGATCTGAAACCCAAGCTGGACGATAAAACCCCTTAGATATGTCACATTTATGTTAACAGTGACCTGTCACAAGGCTTAGGAGCTGTTGTTTGCTGGTGATGCCTCCTGTCCCTTTGTTCCCACTAAGGAGGCAAACAGATCAAAGAACGTGGGTTTTGATGCCAATCACATCTGTGTTCAGATCCTCATTCCACCACCTTCTAGCTGTAATGATGATTTCTTTGAACTTTCTTTTAGTCTTCAAACTGTGGCTACTTAAAATAAACCACCTTATGGGATTTTGATAGGATTAAAAGAGTTAGCACATATTAAATGCTTACTATAGCGCATGACATGCTCAATAAACTCATTATTATCATCATTTCATTACCAACAGCAAACACCCACTTTATTTTGGCTTTGGGACTGGACGCTGATTGTATTCTTTGGATTGTGAAATACTGCTATGATGGACATAGATTGGAAGGAGCCTGGATTTATGAGGGATGATGAGTACTACATTAGAGTGAAATGTTTTGAAAGCTTATTTATTACACTCTTAAATTCAGATGTCATGATCTTTTCAAATGTTTGAGAGAAGATTTGTAGCATCTTTGAATACTGGCCTTCTTTTCTCCCATGTGATGTTGATGAAATTACTTCCTTATCCAGGAATGTTTTTCCTTCCCCCAATAGGTGGGCCCCAGCGAGCCAGAGGAAGTGTTATTGGAAATATTAATGATGTTGAATTTGGAATTGCTTTCCTTAACGCCACAGTGACAGATAGCCCTACCTCTGATACTAGAGTAATACATGCCAGAATTACCAATGTGCCTCGCAGGCTTGGTGAGTTTCTTTACTTATCGAAGTAATCAATAAGCCTCTTCTTTAAAAATGTATATGTTAGCCTTCATCTTGTTATTTCCAGTCAAAAGTTTCTAAAAGATGTTACTACTAAATGATCAGTATAGTAATTCTATCCCAGTAGTCAACTCTTAAAGATGCATGAGATACTAGTATTTATTTTATTGTTATTCAAGATTATTTAGGTTTCATGCTTATGAATAACATGCTATGAAACAATAATAACAGGGAACTGTAAATATTTTGCTTTGTCGCCTGATGTATCTCTTTTTATATAGGTCCAGCAATGCGAAAGATAGTTTCTATTTTAAATCCCATTTATTGGACAACAGCAAAGGAAATTGGAGAAGCAGTCAATGGCTTCACCCTTACCAATGCAGTCTTCAAGAGAGAAACCCAAGTGGAATTTGCAACTGGTTAGTGCCAGCTCAGCTTAGTATTCTATTACTATAAAAATATGATTGCCTTAAAAGTCCGTGGTTAAGAAAAATATATTATATGTTCCCATAGAGAATAATTTCAGTCTTTGAGGCAACCTTATCATAAACGATATAAAAGCAATTTTATATTTCCCTATAAATTTTTACTGGCATGGGTCTCTAAGAGTTTTCATTTTTATACCCCAAAACTTTTTTATTGTATTTCCTGTATCTTTTCTCCTTAAACCTTTAGAAAAAAGTTTTAAAGGTCAAACAGAATAGGAAAATGAGTCATTGCTATTAATTAAAAGTTTTTGTATCTAAACCTGAGATTCAATCAGAATACCTTATAGGGATTCTTTATCAAAAAGATAGAAGTAGCCTGGCCGGTGTGGCTTAGTGGTTGAGTGTGGACCTATGAACTAGGAGTTCACAGTTTGATTCCCCATTGGGGCACCTGCCCAGATTTCAGGCTTGATCCCCAGCAGGGGGCATGCAGGAGGCAGCCAATCAATGATTCTCTCTCATCATTGACCTTTCTCTCTCCCTTGCTCTCTGAAATCAATAAAAATATATTTTTTTAAACAGATGGAAGTAAAAACAAGCAAATCTTAATGTGTTTTTGCTTTATCCTTAGAGTTAATGAACTGGTATTAGCTATTCATTGCTCTTTCCAAGTGCCCTCCCTTGCTCTCTGAAATCAATAAAAATATATTTTTTAAACAGATGGAAGTAAAAGCAAGCAAATCTTAATGTGTTTTTGCTTTACCCTTAGAGTTAATGAACTTGTATTAGCTATTCATTCCTCTTTCCAAGTGCCCTAAGGTCCAATTCAAACCTCATCAAAGGTGATCAAATGGCAGTGATCTTTAAGGAAGAAAGACCGAGGGAGGGCATAGCTTTAATTATCCCAGAAGTGGGACTGTCAGCTATTGCTTGTGATTTTAAAGTGTGGGATCCTTCACACAATCATATCCTACATTTATGCCACATAAAAAGAGATTTCAGAAGAAAATTCGGTAAGCCTACCTTTAATTTGGGGACTGAATGCTAATTTAATACTCTTATTGCCTATGTTTATTCAGGCTTTCAGTAAAATAAGATAGCTGACTTGGAATGTAAGGTAAATCTGTTCTGCGCTTACACAAACCATATAGTTTTTGCTGCTAAAGTGAACGCATTGTAATTCCCAGGAGAAATCTTGCGCATGACTCATATTGCTCGGGGCCTGGATTCCGATGGTGCTTTGCTGCTAGATATTGTCGTGAGCGGCTATGTCCTGCAGCTTCATTCACCTGCTGAAGTCGCTGTCAAGGTAAACTGTCAAGATAACTTGCCTTCACTGTTTATTGGTGTAATGGTAAGAGTAGGAGTCAGAGTTCCATCGAAAGAGCACAAAGAACTTGTGTCGTTCCCCTTGTTTGCTTCAGGGAGTAAATGTCTAAACCACTGCGGTTAGAAATGGCTGTCTGGTCTTTGTTTGCATTAACCAAGACATGGAAACAACCTAAGTATTCATGGGCGTATGGATGGATAAAGAAAATATGATATCTCAACATGGATGAATCCTGACAGTGTGTGCTACGTGAAATAAGTCTATGGAAAAGGACAAAAATCATATAATTTCGCTTATATGTGGACTATAAAACGAAAAGTAGCCCTGGCCAGTTTTCTCAGTAGTTAGAGCATCAGCCCATGCACCAAAGTGTCACAGGTTTGATTCTGGTCGAAGATACATATCTGGGTTTCAGGTTCAACCTGCCACCTTGGTCATGGCATGTGCAGAGATAACTCACATCGATGTTTCTCTCCCCCCGCCCCCCCGCCCCTCCTTTTCACTTTCTATAAAACAATGGGAAAAATATCATGGGTGAGGATTAACAAAACAAAAAACAAACAAACAAACAAAAAGGAATAAAGAAAAGCAAACTCATAGATATAGACAGAATGGTGGTTACCAGAGGAGAATGGGGTGGGGGAGGGTGAAGTGGATAAAGGGGACCAAATACATGGTAACGGAGGAGACTAGATTTCGGGTGGGGAGCATGCAATAGAGTACACAGATACTGAATTATAATCTTATACACCTGACAATTATATAATGTTATTATCAATGGTTCTCCAATTAATTTAATTTAAAAAAATCTTCAGGGACAAGTCTTTCCAAACTCTTAGTGATTTATTATTCTGCTTATCAGAACTGAGATCACTGCTGTGTTGATTTAAGCCATTTGTTTAATTTTCTTCTCACAGAATAGTAACTCTTGCATGAAAGTTTTTGTATATCATCCATTAAAAGATTCTGAAATTAAAGAATAAACCATTGCCCTTTCACATCTTTTCTTGACCTACAACTCTGATTCCCTTATGAAACTATAATTTATAACAGTAAAATCATGAAACTAACATAATAATTAAGAAGTTCATATTTTATTTCTTGGACTCTACTGTACAATTATAATTTCATTTAGAACTAATAATATTTAGCCTCTAAACCATTTTTTCTCATTCTGCATCTCATAGAGCCCTCAAGAAAAAAATAGGAAGAGTCATGCTGATCCTCAAATCTGTATTGTCCTCCTTAGGATTACACGGAGGACTACGTTCAGACAGGTCCTGGGCAGCTGTATGCCTACTCAACCCGGCTGTTCACCATTGATGGCATCGGCGTCCCATACACATGGAACCACACCATTTTCTATGACCAGGCACAAGGAAGAATGCCTTTCTTGGTAGAAACACTTCATGCATCCTCTGTGGAAACTGACTACAACCAGTTAGAAGAGACATTGGGTTTTAAAATTCATGCTTCCATTTCCAAAGGTAAGTTGGTTCAGACGAAGTCCAAATCTTTCTAAAAGGGTTATAGAATTGCATTGACCTTCAAAATAAGGATATTAAGGTGTAGACCATACACGATGACATCAGTTTTTCGTGAGTGTTATCTGTGGGTTTTTTTGGTGGTAAAGCCAGTCAGGGTGTATTCTAATACATTTGTTTTACTAATATGCTGCTTCATATAGCATAATGGAGTTATTCTATTCTATATGCACAGGGAGCTTTAAAAATATATATTCTGTCAGATGGTTTTCTTTGGATAATAAAATCCATTTGTTCTTGTTCTGAATTTTATACTTTGTCAAGGAATTTTTTAAATTCCTGAGATGGGTACATGTTAACCTAAATTAGTCCCAAAAAAGTTTTCATATTTTTAAAGCAATGCAGCAATAATCAGGATTTCCACAGTCATTTCTTGTTCCTGGAAGTTATAATTTTTGAACTGCTTCTCATTTTCCAAGCATAGTTCTACAACCCTTGATCTCAGCAGCCTCCCTATGCTGTGTGGTTCTTTGATGTGTCTGTACCCTGGGTTTCCTTTTCAGTCATGAGAGGCACCGCAACAATTAGCATTCAATATTCCGTGGGGTTTGGGTGGTAGGAAACACTTGCATGTAGTGATGTTGAGACTGTTTGACTTTAACTTTGAACTTTAGACTCCCATGAGTACACTTAAAATTATTCATATTGGCTTTGTGAATGTGTATGTTTTGCTATGTGTTGGCTTTCCCAAAATAGATCCAAGTAGATTTAAATAGCATCATATTGTTTTATCATGCTCAGAAGAAACACTAAAAATTTTATTCTTACTACTTACTCTTGTTTTTATTGGTTATGCATGTGACTATTTTCTTCTTCATTCATAATGGTTTCATTACATTTGTGATCACTGTAATCTAGGAACTTGTGATCATATTATTTGAGATAATCGTGGATTCATGAAGCCTCATAGCCAGTGGTACCCATGGCCTCACACCTCCTCCAGCCACAAATCACCACCAACACTTCATTTTACTGTGGCCATGCAGGATCAGGTCACTTGGACAAAAGAAAAGAGCCACCGGAATAATTACGTTTTCTCTTCCTCAACAATGCCTCCTTTTCAAATCTAATCTGTTTCTACTTTTTCTAGTACCCCATATAATTTAAAAAACATAACTTGGAACAGGACTTTGGTTAAAAATAATTTATATCATCTGGGACTAGAGGAATTAAGGTGATTTTTGAAAAGTCATGTATAGTTTCTACCTAGTTGTGTAAATCCTTTAGGCCTGAAACGGCTGGAAGGTCTTTGTGGTACTTGTAGGGGTGTTGTTGGGGGACTGGGTCCCACTATATGACATTTAAAACCCCTTGCTATCCTTAGATACTATGACGAATACATTACATCTGATATGTGTGCCCATTTGCTTGTTAACATTTTGCTGAGAATTGTGTACCTGCAATTTCTTTTTAAATGACCACCAGGGGGCAAGCTTGCATTCTTGGTTGCTTAACCAGAAGGTTCTTTCTCTTTGTTGGGTCTAGACTACAGTTATGGTTACAGTGCACTTAGAGTCACCTAGAGAGCTTGATGCAAGTTCAGATTTATAAGCACAACTATTTTTGTTTAGCCAGACTAAGGTAGAGCCTGGAGTTTGTATTTTTAACAACCCCTAAGTGATTCTAATATCTGGTCTGCACACTGGCATTTGGAAACTACTGGTCAAAACAACTCACAATATAAATCAGTGTAATTTTTTTAAATTGATCTTTAAAATAAAATTGACTAGTTTTTAAAATATAATTATAAAATATGATTAATTTTACAAGTTAAATAAAAGAGAAGTCAGAAACAATAAAGGGAAAAGATAAATAAATTTAGCTACAAATAATTTTTTTAAAACTTTTTCATGGAAGAAAAAAACAAAATTGAGAAGGTAAAATATACACCAAGAAAAAAAAATTGCATTATATATCATGATCAACTATGATTAACCTTAATATATACAAGGCTTTTAAAAATTCAATAAGAAAGAGGCAAACACACCAGTAGAAAAACACATAAAGGCTATGAACAGGAAATACATGAAGGAAAAAACAATAATAACAAAATGAATGTGAAAAATTGTTTAACTTCATCAATAAGCAAAAAACTGCACATTTTTCAGTTATCACTCAGAGATTTAAAAATGTGATGCGCTCAGTATTAGAGAGGCATAGGGCAATGAACATCCCCATACACTGCCAGCAGAGGTTGTATCTTCGTTTAACATTTCTAGAAAGCAGTATGTATCAATAGCCTTTCAAATATTCCCTTCTTTTTAGTTATCTCATTCTAGGAGTCTACCCTAAGAAAACCACAAAAATGGCCAATAATAAATGTCTTGGAAGTAAGAGATAAATGCTTAAATGATGGCACAGCTGTATGATAATTCTTATGCAATCTTTAAAGTAAATGTAAAGGATTTTAAAAATAATTTAGCATATTTACTCATTTGAAAATATTTGTTGAGTGCCTACTGTGTACCACGCACTGTTTTAGGTATTGACAGGGTAACTGTGAACAAGAGACGAAGGAGAATGTACCCGATATCATTATAATTGAAAAGCAGTATATATACAATATGATCCCAACCAACCTGGGTTGCCCATCTCACCGTGGTTATAAGAAAACCTTTATACTGGCTAAAAGCACAGATTCTAAGGTTTTTCCTTGGCAATTCTGACTGAGATAGGACCAAGAGATCTCTGGTTTTAATAAGCTCTCCAAGAGATTTTAGAATCAGTAATTTGGCCATTATTCTGTAGAGTACTTATAAAAGTGACTAGAGAGAGAAGCATCAAAATGTTGGTAGTAATTTGTTCCAAGTGACAAATTTGCAGGGAATTTTAAACTTAAAAGTTTCTACAATTATCTATACTAATAAAAGCCTAGGTGGCCCTCGCGCCCTCACGTCATCACAAGATGGCCACCACAAGATGGCCGGCAGGGGAGGGCAGTTGGGGGGCGACCAGGCCAGCAGGGGAGGGCAGTTGGGGGCCATCGGGTTGGCAGGGGAGCAGTTAGGCGTCAATCAGGCTGGCATGGGAGCGGTTAGGGGGCAATCAGACTGGCAGGCAGAAGCAGTTAGGGGCAATAAGGCAGGTGAGTGGTTAGGAGCCAGCAGTCCCAGATTGTGAGAGGGACATCCCCCAAGGGGTCCCAGATTGGAGAGGGTGCAGGCTGGGCTGAGGGACACCAGGGGACCCCCCCCCCAGTGCACAAATTTCGTGCACCGGGCCTCTAGTTTTTAATATAAACAAATATTTTGCATTGCCCCCTTAATATGGCAAAATGAACATCATAACTAATGATTCCCGTATTTTAAAGTATGTTCAAAACAACATACTTTAATTGTAACCTAAAGAATAAATAAAAGGAAAACAGTTTATAACAAAATATGTTGTATTTCAGTGTAAAAACCATTAGACATTACTACAATGCAAGATAAGAGAGAAGTGTTCCTATGACTGAACCTACAATATATAGAGCCCTGCTGTGATCTTTTTTTAAAAAAAAAAAAAAAGAATCGAGTAATTCTTGGTTATGTTCTCAATAAAACATGTATAGTCACACATCAATTTATATTCCAGGAGCATTCCTAGAAATTCATTGTATATTTTAAGCACATAAAATAGTGTTTAATATGTGGAAGATGGGTCCTAGCCTTAGATAATTAAAAACAGCTCTCTCACTTCCATGAAAATCAGAGCCAGGGACAGCTCTCCATCTGCATCATTATACCACACACTGCAGTATTTTAGAGGGCTCTTCTAAAACCTGCCCCAGGGTCTGCCCTTCTCCCCAGATTGTAATAGGCCTCCCTAGCATTGTGAAAAATCAAAGTGTCTCCCCAAAAGCTGCCCAAATGCCACCTAAAGGAAGAAATCTCCCCCACTTAGAACCAAAATTCAAAAGCTACTGTCAGGTAACAACTAACTGTGTTTATATGACACAGTTTTTCCACAGTTACATTCACAACACAGTGCCCTACAGAACATACTGGTTGGATTAAGGAATGTACAAGTAAGTGAATAAGTAAAAAGGAAGCATGCATTACAATCACCACCTGAGTTATATTCTTGATTTCCGTGGTTGAAAGTCAAGCAGATGTGCATCTAAACTCTTGTTCCGGCTTATATTAGATCTTTGACTTGAGGCAGTTTGCATAACCTCAGACTCTAATTCCTCGTCAGAAAATTGGTTGTGGTAAGAGTAGAGGAGTTGTGAGGTTTGAATGAAGTAACGCATATGAGACTCAGTGCTAGGTGACACACAGTAACCATGCAATAATACAAACAAATGTATAATCATTTAGCAACGATTCTCCAGACATTTCTATTCCACCCGTCCTATTCTAGTCTCATTCCTTTGCCGTTTCAAGAAGACTCGGATGCTCTCAGGGTCATCTTTACAGTCAGGGTAGAAATGGGTCATGAACCATTAGAGTTTCTCATTAAGGTTCTAAACAATCAGATGGCACAGAAATAGCAGATAGGACTCTAGTTTTCTAGTCAAGGAAATACTTTCATTGGAGTAGTGTTTCTTACACCCCCACATTCATCAACAGTTTTGGACAGTTGCATGTTCGCAGCAGGGCTCAAACAGTGTTGTACTCAGAGACTCTCCAAAATAGGATGAATCTGAAAAATTAGCCCAGACTCCCTCTATGAAGAGCCCCTAAAACAATCATAAAAATAATCACAGTTTCATGCATTTAGAATGGAAAGAAAATCTAAGATAACTTCTAAGAGGCTGAATATGAACTGAATATACAATATAAATGAGATAAAATGTCCCTTAGGAGAAATTTATGAGACTAACGGTTGACTCAGAAGCTGGGTACACATTCATTATTTTGGTAACTTGAAAGATGAGTTTCATTTAATTTTTTTCAGGTCACTAATGTTTGAAAAATATTTGCTAAACCATTTAAAACAGTCAAGACCCTGTTACTTTCTAAGGAAAGAGATTCCCTGACTAACCTGTTTATTTTTGTTACTATGTTGTCTTTTCTGACTCTAACTTGAATTCTGTTCTATCATAATATGCCCATTGGCCCTTGCTCTGACTACATGGAAAAGGAGAACTCTTGGTCGGCACGTAGGGCCTTTGACCTGGAAGCCCCACGTGACAAATGGAGGAGATTCACAGAAAGAGTGGATTTCTTCATTAGAGTCTCTGTTTTTCACGAACTTTTTCTCAGTGGCTTGAAAATAGCATCCCCCCTTCTAGAACAAACAGCAATGGCTGGACGAATACGCCTTCACCTTGGTTATTCGTGGAGTACACATTGACCTTGGGTCTTTTTTCATTATCGATGAATAATTTAATTTTCTTTTGATTAATATAAACAACTTAAACAGAACATCTGTTTCTAGTGGCTGCTTGCCAACAATCTCTGGGCTGTGACTCATTTAGTTCTTGGTTGAGAAACAGGGGAAGTTTTCCATTCCAGCTTGTTTTCACCTAGAGCATTTGATGTGTGTGTTCCATCTTGGCGTACCTTCCCAGGGAAGATTGTACTGGAAAGAAACGAGTGCTAATATTCCAACAAGCCCGTTCATTCTGCTTTTTTTCTCTCTGGTAGGAGACCGCAGTAATCAGTGCCCCTCCGGGTTTGCCTTAGACTCAGTTGGACCCTTTTGTGCTGGTGAGTATAGGAATAAATAACGCACTTTTATTTCTATTAAAATGTTCATACTGGATTCCATTAAATGGACATCTGTTGCCATTTTGCTAGAAATGTAATCATCACACAGTCTTATAAATACCCCTTTTTATAGCTGAGGAGGTTGAGATGTAGAGAAGTGCCTATGATCACTCAGCTTTCAGGCAGCGCCGCTGGGTATGCATTTTAGATACAAATGCTGTGCTCTTTCCATTTGGCCACAATCAAGGGCCAGGGATCAGTGTGCCGGACAGAGGTGGAGTGAGCACAGGGACAAGACACTGGACTCTGTGAGGCCACTTAATTGCCATGGATGTGACACAGCCGTAATTCAGCTCTAAGTCACCTAACTCTAGAATTGCTCAATCATAGGACAGGGCAGGACTGTGGGCCAAAGACTAATGACTAAACCAGCCTTTTCTCACCCAAGTACCACCTCAAGAGAGTCACTGAGAAGTAAAAGGTTGAGTAAATAGCTCACGCCTTTCTTTCACTGGTAGGCAGTGTAATGTATATTGGTAAGAAGTGGTCTTTAAAAATTATACTGCCCAGGTTCAATTCCAGCTCTGCTAATAATGACCTGTGTAACCTTGGGGAGTTTACTTAACCTCCTCGCTCCTCAGTTTTATCATGCAAATGAGGATAGTAATTAAAATACTCATCTCCTGCCCTAGCCAGTTTTGCTCAGTGGATAGAGCATCAGCCTGTGGACCTAATCCCAGGTTCAATTAGGTCAAGGGCAGGTACCTGGGTTGCAGGCTCCTCCCTGGCCTGGGCCCTGGTCAGGGCTCATGCAGGAGGCAACTAATCGATGTGTTTCTCTCACATCAATGTTTCTCTCTGTCTTTCCCTCTCTCTTCCACTCTCTCTAAAAATCAGTGGAAAAATATTCTCTGGTGAGGATTTTAAAAAAACAACTTATCTCCTAGGAACATTGTGTGCAATGAGTTCAGGTAGGTAAAAAGAGGTTAGCTCCAGTAAATGGTGGTTATATCCTAGTTATCATCATCATTGTTTTAGAATCAATCTAAACATCTATTCACTATCAAAGATAATTTGGGTGTCTCGGCATTAATTTTTATTCAGCATTCCCATGTTATAGAGCATTTTCTGTTCCATATGACTCAATTCCTTGGCCTCTTTAAACACTGACGTTAATAACTCCTAGAAAGTAGGGGGTTCATGTACTAATTGGGCCCTTTGTTTCCTCTTTCAGATGAAGATGAATGTGCAACAGGGAAGCCCTGCTCCCATATCTGCCACAATGCCATGGGGACCTATTATTGCTCCTGCCCTAAAGGCCTCACCATCGCTGCTGATGGAAGAACTTGTCAAGGTCTTTATTCACAACCCTGGGTCTAATGGACATATTTCAGCAAAGGTCATGACAATCGCAACCTAGAGAGAGTGTGGTAGACAAACACTCTTCTTTTCTACTCTTTTGCCCCCTCTATCCCCTCCCCCCTCACTTGGCAACAGACAGGAAGATCTTAATGTTGCCCACACACGGCCTTCATATGGGGCCCTTCATATGGGCACCTGTAGTGACTCTCTCACTCCTCACATCACAATGAGGAGAGGCATCAGGGCCATCACTCTACTCATCTTACAATTATAAAACAAAGCAGGTGGTTATAAAGAATTCAATTAAATTGCACAATCCTGATAGCACTTTGGGAACATTAACAAAAAAACATTTTTCTCTCAGACACTAGATATGCTTCAAAGTCACAATTGTGTAAGGATCTAGTTTTATAAATTAAAAAATAATGAAATGCAGAAAGGATTTCTCCCTCTATGCCAAGGAGGTTCCCTTCTAAATGCAAAAGAGAGAAAGAGTGGGGCGATAGGAGGCGAGAGGAATAACATTTATGGAGAGTCCAGTACGCATTGGACATTATCTTTCATGCACAATCCTGATAGCACTTTGGGAACATTAACAAAAAAACATTTTTCTCTCAGACACTAGATATGCTTCAAAGTCACAATTGTGTAAGGATCTAGTTTTATAAATTAAAAAATAATGAAATGCAGAAAGGATTTCTCCCTCTCTGCCAAGGAGGTTCCCTTCTAAATGCAAAAGAGAGAAAGAGTGGGCGATAGGAGGCGAGAGGAATAACATTTATGGAGAGTCCAGTACGCATTGGACATTATTTCCTTTCATTTGTAAAGCAATACTGAGAGATACATATTATTGTTCTGATTTTACAGAACACTGTGATCTCAGAAAGGACAAGTAACTTTTTTAAAAAACAATCTATAAGTGGTCTAATGGATGGATTGGTCTGTGACGATATCACACTATGCTACTGTGAGCTTGTCAGCCATTTAACCCACCTGAAATGACTCAACCAAAAAAATCAGCATTCTTGCTCTTATATGTTTTTCAAGTGCTGTTACTGCTTTTCTTATCCCCACTTCACAGCAGGTTCTTAGCCTGGCTTTTTCAACTCACCTTGATTGAATGCCCCACTTTGTTGCAGACATTGATGAGTGTGCTTTAGGTGGACACACATGCCATGCTGGTCAGGACTGTGACAACACCATTGGATCCTATCGCTGTGTGGTCCGCTGTGGAATTGGCTTTCGAAGAACCTCTGATGGGATGAGTTGTCAAGGTATAACCATGGAGGCCTTTGCTTTATCTTATGATACTAAGAGTTAAGACACCCTGACTTTTGAATCATTTAAAGTGAACACTTTTATAGATTGAGCTTCTCAATTGGGGGTCTTCAGATGTAATATACCATGGCTATTTCAAACGTTTGCAGCATGGTGGTTTTGAATAACGTTTGCCTATTATATTTGAGAGAGAGGAAATTATACGGCATGATCTAATAAAAATCTACTTTATTGAACTCCATTGCATCAGACTACAGAATATTTATTGTGGGACTATTTTTTAATAGTCTCTATTTTTAGAGCAGTTTTAGGTTCACAGAAAAATTGAGTGAAAGGTGAAGATATTCCTCACGTACCCCTGCCCCATCTCATGCACGGCCTCCCTCAGTATTTATATCCTGCACTGGAGTGGCACATTTTTTACCAAGGATTAACCTATGTGGACACATCATTATCACAGAAAGTCCATAGTATACATTGGAGTTCACTCTTGGTGTTGTACCTTCCATGGGCTTGGACAAAGTAATAATGACATGTGTCTTCCATTATAATATCATACAAATAGTTTTCCTGCCCTAAAAAATCTGTGTTCCACCTGTTCGTCCTTCTTCCCCCAAATCTCTGGAAACCACTGATAAGTTTTCCTGCCCTAAAAAATCTGTGTTCCACCTGTTCATCCTTCTTCCCCCAAATCTCTGGAAACCACAGAGTTTTGCCTTTTCCAGAATGTCATATAGGTGGAACCTATCCTTTTTATTGTCTCCACAGTTTTGCCTTTTCCAGAATGTCGTATAGGTGGAACCTATATGTAAGGCTATATAGTATGCAGCCTTCTTAGGTTGGCTTTTTCACTTAGTGGTATGCATGTCAGTTTCCTCCATGTCTTTTCCTGGGTTGATAGCTCATTTCTTTTTAGTGCTGAATAATATTTCATCGTATGAATGTATCACAGTGTTTACCTGTTTATTACTGAAGCACATCCTGGTTGCTTCCAAGTTTTAGCAATTATGGGTAAAGCTGCTATCAGGATTTTTTCATAGAAACAGAGACAGTGGGTGCAAAACTGAACGCCTATCAATAATAGGAAAAAATGAATTAATTATGGTACATCCACAAAAGGAACCGTTGTGCTGCTATTTTAAAGAGTAGAATGGAGCTCAACTATTTGGCTTAAAGGATTTCCATAATGGGGTTGTTGATTGAGGACATCAAAGTGTAGGAAAGTCTAAGTAACTTGTGTAGAAAAGATTATGTGACTAGGAAACAAACAATAACAAAGAAAAAGAAAATGCATTTATATACTTAGGTAAAGCTATATATGGGTACATGGAAGAGACTTTATCATTTATACTGGATAGTTATTACAGGTTGGTTTTGGTGGGCAGGGGAGTAAAGGATAAGCGGGGCCAAGCAAAAGAGAAAAAAGTATATGAAAACTTTTTTAAATTATATGAACATATTTGGGTACGTGCAGATTTTGAAAGATTAAATTAGAAGCTCTCAAATAGAAAACAAGTACAAAATAAGACATCAGCAATCTTGAGTTTGGGAAGGTAAGGTAAGGACAAGAAGAGCCTAAATATGGTGATTATTGTTTTGAAGAGTTGAGAATAGAATGACAGAGGCATGGAGAAGTGTGAAATGAGTATAAATCTAAGAGAGGGATTTTGTTAGGATAGGAAATATTTGGTTGTGTCTATGGGGTTTTGGGAAAGATGACAGTAAGTAGGAAGGACTTTAAAATACACAAGAGCAGGGAATTATCAATGGACCACAATCCTCATCTTGGTGAGAAAGGAAGAGATGGGCTGCAGTAGGGGGGACTTTTCTTAAACAGGAGAAGAGCTCTCTCCTCCTTTGGGCCTGGAAGGAAGGAGAGGGGAGAAGGCAGTACATGAGTGGGGAGAGTTCATCCTGCACTTTTTTGTTACACTGTGATGCAGACGGTGTTTGGGAAGACTGATTTGGCGAAATACTAAAGTTGATGCTGTCAGTTTGGCATAAGGTGATAAAGACCTGCCTCACATGAATAGCAGCAGAAATGAGGACGAAAGGTCAATTGCAAAATGTATTGCAGAAGTCCTTAGCTTCAATTTATTTTTTTCCTATCTTCGTATTCCAGTCTGTCAGCAACATTCCAGGGCTGAGGCTTCCTGGAAGCAGGAGTGGGAGCCACATGGTAAAGTACTCAAAGTAGAGGTGTGCTGTGTCAACACAGCTCTGAGTCACTAGCAGAGGTAGGAGTATTGCAGAGAGAGATACTCTCTCCAGCAATTAATCCTGTCCGTTATCTAGCAGATTATGTGAGAGCAATTGTGTTGAATTCATTTTACAGAAGATCTTTAACATAATAATTATCAAAGAGTATTCAAAGGTTAAATATTTGGGATAAGTTCATCCAAGTTTCCTAACAGAAGATAATGAAAGTTTTGCTTTATTTAACAGATATTAATGAATGTCAAGAGTCCAGTCCCTGCCACCACCGCTGTTTCAATGCCATAGGAAGTTTTCACTGTGGGTGTGAACCTGGGTATCAGCTCAAGGGCAGAAAATGCATGGGTAAGAAAGAGCTTTGAATTCGAAAGCATAGTATCTTTGTAATTCTTACTGGTGTCTGATCCAGTTCATGTGCTGTGCCCTGAGCCTGATTTAAAGATAGAATACCTACCATGCATCGTATATATAGTCTTTATAAAAACAACATGGAAGCAAATGCTATGCTTCACGGGTTACATAACCATTTTTCAACATTTCCCCTATTATTTTTACCAAATTTTTTCACAGAAGTATAACACAGGATGAAGTATAACACAGGATGGGGCAAAAGTAGGTTTACAGTTGTTCACATGGAAAATAATACAATAATTAGTATGCATATATATGTGTATATACAGATATGTATACGTTTTTTTTCTTGGAGGAGGAAATGGTTGGTATGGCTGCCAGCTCTGTGACATGTTTTCGATTTTTATTATTATGTTTTATAATTGTGTCACATACCTTGGATTTAAGCACTGTAACTTTACTTGATGATTATGCAGTCCACACCTATATTAGTCTATAATATCTTTAAAGTCTAAAAGTATAGTTTCTATGGCAACGTTGACGCAGTCATCTTCTCAGTCTGCGTGCCCTTTGTTCCCCTGTGAAGATGTGAACGAGTGTCGCCAGAACGTGTGCAGACCAGACCAGCACTGCGAGAACACCCGTGGCGGCTACAAGTGCATTGATCTCTGCCCCAACGGGATGACCAAGGCGGAAAATGGAACCTGCATTGGTGAGTGGCTGGCTAGTTGGGTGACTGAGATGCATTTACCATCGCCAAACCAAGTAAGGCATCCATTTCAAAACTAATGATTAGAGTACATTTAACCTAATAAGGAACTATTTCTTTTTCCCTAGCTTAGGTGTTTGTTTTTTTCATCCCCAGCTTCTAGTATGGTTGACCTCTGGGATTCTGGGGTCATAGCCATACCAGGAAATGGAAGCTCACCATGGAGACATGGGACCATTTGAGATCCCATCAGTTACACATTTGGTTTATATAGTTTAATACCCACATAAATTAATAGTCTCTCTGTACTTCTAATATGAAATTTAACATATATGTTCAGAATTTCATATGAAGGTTGGGAAAAAATCATAGGATTTATTAAAAGTTAGAAATATAATTGTAGAGCTAAATATTCTTTAAATGTCAAATCAATGACCAGACAATAAAGTAAATTGTATTTCTGTGTAAGTTTATTCTTTATGTGCCCATTCTGACCCAGGCTGCCATTGTTAGCAGAACTATGAATTACGTGATTTACAAAAAATTTAAAAGATAGTATTGCTGCTCTTATATTCTTACAATCTACTGGGATAGATTTGTCAACTCCACTTCCTCCACCAAAAGAAAGAAACAAACTATAAGACAAAGTAGAATGAAACACCACAAAAGAGGTAAAATAAAATGGTACGAGAGTACTTGAACAAGTGATCATATGTAATAGGAGTGCTTATCAGAGGAGTCATGGAAGTGGTCATACTTATGTATAGCCTTGAAGAGAATGTCAACAGGTGGGAGTGGTAGAAAAGGAAAGAAAGAAAGCCCTGTTCAGGGGGAGAAGAGCTGGACTTAGAGATAACATGCTAAAATTCATCTTGCTTTCTTGACAGCTATCTCTCCTTCAATGACCCTTAAGATGACACAGAAATTTGAGTTTAAGTTTCTCATTTAAAAAATAGGACTTTATTTAAAATTATGAAATAGTTATTAATAAAGTTATAACGTATCTTGGATTTGCTTCTAAATAATATAAGAGTACTGGAAGGGCATAGATATAAATGAAGGAATACTGACCTTCAGTTGATACTTGTTGATGTACATAGATGTTTAGTATACTACTTAAAAAACAAATAAACTGGCTCTGTAAAAAAATCAATAAAATATATTCTTTAAAAAATAAAATTATGTAATAGTTATTAATAAAGTTATAACATGTCTTGGATTTGCTTCTAAATAATATAAGAGTATGGGAAGGGCATAGATATAAATGAAGGAATACTGACCTTCAGTTGATACTTGTTGATGTACATAGATGTTTAGTATACTACTTAAAAAACAAATAAACTGGGAGAGTTGTACTCTTTTCAGTTCTATGGATATAGGTGAATATTTTTCTTACTACCTAAGAATAGCAGCCAACTTAGAGCATGTAGGCAGTTATGTGCAATTATAAGTATTTTAAGACCATTGACTCTGTAGTTATTATAATAAGGTTAATTAGAAATGAGATGAGCTGAAAGATCAGAAGGCTGTTTAAAAACTTACAGCAAAAATATAGCAAGTGGAAAAGGAAAGAGGGGATATGTGGATTTGATTGAAGGAAGTAGAATTACCCAATCTTGGAAAGTGAGGGAGTAAGTTAAAGATAACTGATGTTTGCAGCCTGGTTGATTATGAAGAAAGAATACTGTGACCACAAATAAGGAAGTAATGATAAGACACTGGGGACCCATCAGAAGGCTGTTTAAAAACTTACAGCAAAAATATAGCAAGTGGAAAAGGAAAGAGGGGATATGTGGATTTGATCAAAGGAAGTAGAATTACCCAATCTTGGAAACTGAGGGAGTAAGTTAAAGATAACTCTGATGTTTGCAGCCTGGTTGATTGTGAAGAAAGAATACTGTGACCACAGATAAGGAAGTAATGATAAGACACTGGGGAGCTGTTGAGTTTGAAGAACTGGTAAAACAAGGAGATGGAGATGACCAGCTAGCAGCTAGGCATGTGGGACTGTAGGAAAGAAACCATATAGTACTGTTGCTCTAAATATACATCAACAAGCTTATTAGAGTCACTAATATAAATGGCCAAAGGAGGAGGGAGTTTTGACTGAGAAGGGGAAAGAAAAACAAAAGCTGAGAATAGAACTCTTTCCATAGTAAGGAGCAAGAGGAAGAGAGTAAACAGTTAATAAGTGATAGAGTGAGGACCTGAATCCAGGTTCTCTGACTCCAGGTCTCAACCACAAGGTGAGAAATTCAACCTTTGGCAATTCCAACGAAAGTTCACTTTAAATATAAGGTTTTGAGCCCTAACTGATTTGGCTTGGTGGATAGAGCGTAGGCCTGCGGACTGAAGGGTCCCAGGTTAGA
>NW_005360273.1:744105-765024 GCF_000412655.1 Myotis brandtii | reverse complement strand
GTGTATGTAATATCAAGGTTTAGGTATGAGGCATTAAAATGTGAACACACAATTTAAGCACATTGGTCATTATTATTTTATTTGCCATATATTTAGCGCTTACTGTATGGCATTCCCTACATTAAGAATATCTCATTTAATTCTCCCAATTGCCTATTTGTTTCCATCTTAGTTATAATTGAATATAAAGTAAGGCAAGTAACAGATAATACGAAATATCTGTGAAAAGATAATCATATGCTTTTTATTAAATTAGTGCATTTATAATAAAGAAACTGACCTATCAAATTCTATTTATCCTCAGAATATTTAAGTGCAGCAAAAAACGTGCGGGCTTTTAAATACTGGCTTCTGGTTTGCATGCTATGCTTTTAAAATTGGTTGCCTTGGTTGCCTACTTAACAGTTATTTATAGCAAATTCTCCCATAAAGATTGAGTTCTGTCTTTATACCATACCTAACATAGTACTTTGCACATAGCAAATGCTCAAAGTAATACCATTACTAGAATAAATAAATACTAATACTTTTTAATAACAGAAATACATACTATTTCTGTGTTCTCTTTAGATGTTGTAACTTATACATAATTTAAATCTTGATCAGTCATAACAGTGACCTAGCAGAATGAAATGTGTTTACTTGTTCACTAATTTGACCAGAAGTTGAATATCAGGCATTTGTCAATAAGACAATGAAGAAGGTAGGGCCATTGCCTTAAAGAGATTAAAAATGTTAATTTAAACTTTTGCCTGCTAAAATAATTTTTAAAGCAAAATTTACTACTTATTTTACTTAATTCATGTTTTTCTTCATGTGGTAATGAATTAAAGAATTTGGTTTTGATCTCTGGTTTTTATACAGTTATCCAATTGACAGAAAAAATTGCAAGTAATACTCTGTGTTGACCTAGGAATAGGAAGAAGAGAAGCATTTTTTAATTTTATGGACTTTATGAGTTTATATCTTATTAAGAAATTATTCTATCTTCATGTCCTTCTTTTTCATTTTCTTGTAAAATGTATAATTGGTTTGATTAATAATTATTGATTCAAAAGATACAAAAGAAAATAAAAATGTTTGTAGTTGTACCAACCTTCCTGTATCTGAGTCTTATGAATGCATGAAAACTTAGAGACACTAGTGGTCAATACTATAATTAAATGCAAATTAGTAAAGTGACTGTTCCACCAACAGAATTAAGATCTATATTAGCTTTGAACTTTAGTTTTTCCGGATTCTAGACCACATTTGTCCATATGACCCATTATGTTTCTACTGTACATGTGAAGCAATCTTTAGGGACAGTCATAAAATCTTCCTGTATATTCGTAACTGAATGGTTCCAGCTTTCTCAAAAGTCCACAACAGCTGAGAGATGACTGAATGCCTGACTTTGGAGGGTGACATAATGTCTTCAGTTCGTTTTACAGACTGATTCTTTATTCCTGTGTTTTGTGTATGTGTCTGTTGTTTTTTTTTCTCTCTCTCTCTCTTTTTATGTATCGTGGCACACGAGCAGACATTAATGAGTGTGAACAAATGCCTAAGCCTTGTGCATATCAGTGCTTCAACACCCCCGGCAGCTTCAAGTGTGTCTGTCCACCAGGACAACATTTATTAGGGGACGGGAAATCTTGCGCTGGATTGGAGAGGCTGCCCGCTTATGGCTCTCAGTACAATAGCTATAACCTTGCTCGGTTCTCCCCCGTGAGAAACAACTATCAACCTCAACAGCATTACAGACAGTACTCCCATCTCTACAGCTCCTACTCAGAGTATAGGAACAGCAGAACATCTCTCTCCAGGACTAGAAGGACTATTAGGAAAACTTGCCCTGAAGGCTCTGAGGCAAACCATGACACATGTGTAGGTAAATGTCAGCCCTCTTGCATGTCCTTTCTGTGGGCTCTCTGATGGGCCCGTCTACGCATATGTACATACAGCACCCGTGTTCGTGTGGGTGCAGGGAGCTACATCTGATCTCCAATCTTGGGAGGACTCAAAGTGTCAAGACATTTACTCTAGCACCGAAAACTATTGCAGTTTTTATTCAAGTAAATGATGTGTTTGCATGTGTGCAGTCTAATAATTTACTGTTTTATATTGACAGTTCTTTGGTCACCTGCAGGTGTTCCTGAATTTAATGCTGTATAGAAATCAATGTCAGTGGCATCCAAAATATGGTTTCTAAAAAAGAGAATATATACTCTGGTTTCTCTTCAGACCGCATAAATCTTTCACCTTTTACCCTAAAAAAGAGAATATACATACTGTCCCATAATATAATACCATAATTATGGCTGCAGCTGATGGATGTCAAAGCAGTGGTTAAAAGTGAAGCTTCCAGTGGCTCATTGGACTGTTTATTCTATATGACAACCAGCACAGTGTTGACTGTTGTCCCACACTCGCCATAGAGTTTTTCAGTTTGATTATTTTGTATATAAGTCACTGAATAGGTCATGGGAGCCAAGACCAAATTAAATTGGTTCCATCACCCGAAAGTATGTGCTTTCAATGTCTTTATCTAAACTCACAAGTCTGAATTTTAATTTGTTTGCAAAAGGGAAGCATAATTTCCATCTCAAAAATTGAAACCTTGTTTTCTGTGAAGTTGCAAGTATGACCATCTGTCCTTCATTTAAATGAGTTTTCTGTGAGAGTTCACAGTTTGCATGCACCAAGAGGAGTTGGCAAACAGGAATTAGCCCCACTATTTGTTCAAGAAAGCAAAGTAGAGAGGGAAGACAGAGGCAAGAAGGGAGGGAAGAAATTCTGTTTAAGTTTAAGAACCTTTGTTTAAATATAAGAGACCGCTATGCCAATCGTATGTTCTTGTATTTTTCTTAAGTGTTCTACACTTCGCTTATTCTCTCCTAAATATGCTTTCTGTTAAACATTTCTCTTAAACTTCTTCTCCTGCTGACTTCCAGTTTTGTCTTTTTTTTTTCTACTTGTACTCAGCTGGACCCTCAAACTTCTAAACTTTCACCTTTTTTCTTTAGGTCCATATTTTCCCAGGACTTCTCTGTCTAGATGTCCTAATGTACCTGAAGCTTAATAGGATACGGAATCTTTTTCCTGTGATCAGCTTCCTAGGTCTGTGGACAGGACTAGTTTCTTTCACTCCTTAAACTTCAAATATTAATGCATTTATTAACAACTCTCTACATTTCGTCCCATACAGTGGAGCACTACTTAATCTGTGGGCTCCACAATCCTTACTACTATGTCAAACACCACTCCTAACTTGCTCCAAATCTTTCTGACCATTAAGAATTTTTCATGCCCACAGTTTTGAACAGACTCTTCGTTAGTTAAAACTTTTCACTATTCTTTTATTGACAGAATTAGCATCTGACATGTTGTCTTTCACATTTTCTTCCAGATAATCTCACTGAAGGGTTTTCATATCCTATTATCATCCCATACTTCGCCTTCATTTTAGACAAGTTTTTCTCTTCTACCTTTGTTCTTCTACCCCAACTCTTTGTTTATGCTTTGATAAATGAATTAAACTATCCTCCTATACACATACCATCGCCGTCTAGCTGACTTCTCAATCATGTGAAAGCCCAAGTCATTTTAAGAAAGTGTTCCTCATTAATAACCCAGTTCTCTTTCTGTGCCCTGTAGTTTCATCATGGTAGAGTCTTATATATGTTTTCTGTGTCATGGTGTTTATTATAACCTTATGTAAACTAATATTATGTTTACAGTAATTCATCTTTCCCATACCATCTACTGTTTGAGGCAGCTACTGTTTCAGAATGAGGACTGATCTTGGAGTACCTAAACTTTCTATAACGAGTCAGTTATTGGATATTTAAGTTTTATTTAAGGGCAATTAATAGACGGGGACATTTAGAAATAGTTCTTAAAATATGGTGAGTATTTTATAGTGTTGGTGTTAATAAGGAAATTTACAGCAAGATTGCAGACAGCTTTGGAATTACGAGATGAGCAACTTGCAGTAAACACCAAATGCCTTTAATTAACCATCTGGAATAGATAATTCACAAAAGATTCAGATTAACATTATGGAATCATTAGACTTGGGCTAAAATTTAACTTTTCGAGGAATTGATTCCAAAGCTTCACAGGAAAAAGGAACATTGCAGAGCTTCTGGATACAGAAATCACTAGAATTCTTACTGTGGGACCTGTGATATTGACTATGTGGAGTTCACCATCACTTTCATTTCTGTTGTTACTTTAGGCGAAAGCAGATTATAAAGGGAAAAAGTAAAAGCAAATCACACAAGTTCTGGAACAGATGCTTTGGTTAACTAAAATAGAACAAAAACATTGACCAATATTTGATGACTATTTATCATTAACAGATCTTGAATCATTGCAATTATATTCTGATTTGCACAATATGCAAAATATGCAAATTTTGCTTTGAGACATTTCAAAGTTTCTATCTGCCTTCTGTTTTCTTCCATCTGACATCACCCCTACTCCCAATTCACGTCACATTCTCCTCTTCATTCTTCCACTGGTCGGTGTGTGCTCGGGGATTGGCGGCAAATTTTAAAATTACTCAAAGCAAAACACAATTGGGACTAGAAATCTGAGGCCTCCCAAATCACATCTCATCCTGAAGGCAAATATCAATTAATTTTTAATTATCCCCTATTCTTACTCTCTTTTTTATTGCTGTTTTCTTGGCTTTGCTTAATAACAGCAGACAGATATATTTTTATAGTTTAGAAAATTCTTTCACATATGTTACTGTATATGAACCTTCCAAAACCTATAAACTAGAGAGATTGTATCAGTGACTCCTTTTGGCAGAAAAATCATCTGAGATCTTGAGAAGTTAAGTTCTCTGCACAAGGTACCACAGCAATTATATATATATGCAGGGTGTCCAAAAAATGTATACACACTTCGAGTAATTATAAAGGCAGTGTTTATTAAAATACATTTCATTTTCAAAATACAATAGAATCAGCTGTTAAAGTGTGTGTATAAATACGTGGTTGCCATTCGTACTTTACAAGTATATGAAGTTTGACGAGTAGTCACAAAAATAAACACATCTCCACTTGATAATATCTGTGTGTGGGAAAGCTATGCATGAGCTTTGGGGGAGGGTGCAGGGAGAGGAAGAGGGAGAGGCAGCTAACGTTTAAATACAATAAAAACTAATATCCTCTTTTAGGGGATTCTATTCTGTCAAGAGTTCGTGCTTTGGTGGTTTAGGATCTTATTCAAACCTGTTTGTCTGCCATTCCAGCCTTACTTAACTAATAGAGAAATTGGCCGTTTGGGTGTTTCCGCTTCTATGTGTTTATACACAGATGTTCATATTTTATAAAATAGCGCAGTTTATATATGGGACTCTATTGAAAACAGACCTTGATAGAAAACAGCTCTGAGCATTTTTAAACACATGAGTATTAAATCACCAAGAGGTTTTTCTAATTTCTATCAACACCCTGTTTATTGTTGGTTCTGTCACAGTTCGCCTGTGTTTTGCGTGGTTACCCACTCTGCTCTCTTTCCCCCCAGATGTGGATGAGTGTGCAAACAGAGACACCTGCCAACATGAGTGTAAAAATACCTTTGGAAGCTACCAGTGTCTCTGCCCACCTGGCTATCAGCTCATGCTCAACGGAAAGACGTGTCAAGGTGAGACAGTGTTAGGATGTTGGTTGCTGCAACTTCACTTAAAACCAACATAGGAGACTGTGAGAAAGTTAATGTTTTCTTTCTTGAAAAATTATGTTCCTAGTTGCTTCCTGTTCTTTCTCATCCCTGTTGTTCCGACTTATCTTTAAACATTGCTTTTGCGGTAGGCGGTGCAATGAGAAAGCAAGTGAGCAAAAGATGTAGCTGAGAAACATTTTTGGTGTTATCTCACTAGAAGGACCAAGAATGCCTAAACCAGTTTATCTCATATATTTTTAAAACTGAATGGGGGTAGACCTCTTCAAACCTTTCTAAACAGTTCAGCTATGATGGAAGGGGAAGTGGGAAGAGCACTCTGTAGATTTACTTCCGTGTGAAGCATTATTTTGGACTTTGGCTTGGAGATCAGTGGGTAAATTGATGAAATAATCCATTCATTATTTGAGTCTACAGATGATGTAGAACAGATTATGTGCTAGCATTGCAGGAAACAAAAAGTTCAAACAAATGAATCATATGCAATTTCTACCCGGCCAGCGTGGCTCAGTAGTTAAGCATCGACCTATGAACCAGGAAGGAGGTCATGGTTCAATTATCGGTCAGGGCATATGCTCTGGTTGCAGGCTCAATCCCCAGGTACGAGCATGCAAGAGGCTGCCGATCAATGATTCTCTCTCATCATTGATTTCTATCTCTCCTTCTCCTTTCCTCTCTGAAATCAATAATAATATGCAGTTTCTTTCCTTCAAGATCTTAGATTCTGGTGGAGACAGCCAGCCACAAAAGAACAACTATTATCCCGTTTTTATCAGCAGTGCAGATTTGTCAAGGGCAATCATTTATACCCATTCTAAAGATAATAAAACTGACTCTCAGAGTGATTATGGGAGACTTGATCACAGATCTCATGTCTAGAATAGTCCTTTGTCTCCCTTTTGATTGAGTGAACATTAGGGTTATTGTACTGTGGCAGCTGGGTGAGGTGAGAGCATTTACATTGTCCCTGTTTTATAACTTGTCCCCAGATCTTCAACTCAGGAGTCCTTCTGAAGGGGTGGCAATGCCCAACTCTAAAACCACACTCCCTAGAGGTGCACCAGGCACTACAGAAGGAAGCATTTTGAATAACCAACTGGTCTGCAAAGCCCCTCAGCCAGATTTTTAAGGGTTATATTGTGTCATATTCTCACTTTCTTCTTTTCTTAATTATTCCAATTTTTTTGACTGCCCTTGTCACTCATTCAGTGTAAAACATTTTTCAGCTTTCAGCTGAGCTTCGGAGAGTGGGAATAACGTGAAGAAATCAGAAACAGGTGCTATTTGAAATGTTTGCAATTTAAATGGGTTGCATATATTGTGGTTTTAAAAAAGACACGAGAGAAAACAATTATGCCCTTTACAGAAGTCTGTATTCAAAAGACTAACTCGGAGGCTTCTTGTAGCTTTCGAAAGTGTTTGAAGCATTTACAAGGAACAAAAGACTACTTTTCATTCACATGTGCATTTTGAAGCTTTATGCATTAGTGGTAGAAATATCAGTGCTAAAAGGGAAACTAGAGTGAATTTGACATTGAACAAGGATAGAAACTCTAGTGAAAAGTAGAAGTCATGAGGCTGCAAAATGAAAACAAAACACACCCAATCATGATTTGCCCAAGAAGAGGAGAAGAGAAACAAAAAAAATCTTGCCCAACTGGTGTTGCTCAATGGTTGAGCTTGGACCTACGAATCCAGGAGGTCATGGTTCGATTACCAGTCAGGGCACATGTCTGGGTTTTAGGCTCATTCCCCGGTGTGTGGCGTGCAGCAGGCAGCCAGTCAATGATTCTTTCTCACCATTGATGTTTCTATCTCTCTTTCCCTCTCCCTTCCTCTCTGAAATCAATAAAAATATTTTTTAATCTTTATGTGAATTTTAAGCACCACTAATCTAATTCTAAAAATTTAAAAACACTATATTGGTATTGCATTTGAAATGAGCATTCTAAGCTATCCAGGTTTTCAAAGTCATCCATTCTATTTATTAAGAATCAGAATTCTGTAAAATAAATGTTTCAAGTATGTTCATCCTAAATTATATTTAATGTATCCAGAAGCACTTGGTTAAATGCATTCATGTGGTCTACAGCTAATTATAGAAAAGGTTTTTTTTTACCTCATCTTGGTATCTTTTTCTTGTAGCAATAATGTTTATGTTATAAAATGACTGTAATTTTTATCCTAATAAAAACTAGCATCACCACATTGTCAATTCACAGAAGATAGCACGATTTCTCCTATTTCTTGGCATTTTTTAAGGCCATTGAGTAGAAAGATGAGCAGAGAGAGTAGAGTGGGTGTCTGTATGGTGCCTAATCCTGAGGAAAGAAGAATATAGACAGAAGATGAAGGCAGTCCCCTGCCCAGAGCTCGAATGCTTATGAAAGCTTTTCTATGGGAAGTGTTACGTTATTATGAAGCTAAGGACAAACACTTTGTCTATCAGGTCCTGACGTTCCTTTATAGATTCATATTTAGCTAATGAAAATATGTGATAAGGTAGCTGTTCTTATGCACACAGATGCGTGTCCAGGTTTGGGTCTCCAGACCTCTATGTTTCTGCATGAGTTCACTGTAAAAATTACAGCTAAGATATGGAGGAATGTGTTTTATGACAGCAAAGAAGAAAAGGCTAATTGAATTTCTCTCGCATTCCCCTGGAGGGCTTTTCTCTCTATTTGGAGGCCATCTCATTTTGTCAAGGAGATGAAACACGTCTGGCAGATAGAATCATAATTAGAAATTGGTTCACAGAGGCAACAGGCGAGACTTAACTGAAATAAAAACTTGTTTCACCAAGTGTTCCATTCCTGTGGGAAAACTAGTCCTAAGAGAAATCTAGTAACAGGAAGCACAATTGGAACTTATAAAACAAAATACTGGGGAAGGCTCACTCAACGTTCACAAATGTCCTTTAAATTTTTAGCTTTTTTTAAGTGAATTTAAAGTATGATTTGCTTTATAAAACTCAAATGTACTCTATATCCCCAAGATAAAACAACACCAGAGAGATCTTGATAGCTTCCCCTCTACTTTTATAGTGCTTCTTTTTCTATGTCCTCTCAGATACATTTAAAAAACAACACACAAAAGCTTATCCGCAAAGCAATCTGGGAAACAGCACATCAGGTATCAAGATCCCCACTTGGTGACTGAGGAAGCTTAGGTACAGCAACCAAGTTCATTCATGGGGAGGAGAAGACTAACCCTCGACATGCCAGTCAGATGTCCACCCCCCGCTCTGATGGCCGGTTCTGACTGCGTTGCTGACTCTGCATGTTCCTTGTACTGTTGCTAGATATTGATGAGTGTCTGGAGCAGAATGTGCGCTGTGGGCAGAACCGCATGTGCTTCAACATGAGAGGAAGCTACCAGTGCATCGATACGCCTTGTCCACCCGACTACCAACGGGATCCTGACACAGGGTAAGTCTTGCCTTCTCTTCCCAGACGTGCTCTTGAACACCCTTCCGCTCCCTCCTTGGCCACAAACTCTGTCTCTAGTCGTGTTGAACTCACAGGAAGTCATAATCCAAGGGGACTTGGGGTAACAGTGTTTTCCTTCTTCAATGAATGGGCAAGAAATGAACTCATCCTGCGGTCCCCACGGCGCCTAATCTATCCCTCAGGGCCGCCAAGGTTTCCTGGAACCGTCTCCCCAGCATGGAATCCGCCATGCAACATCTAGAATTCTGCCTCAGCCATGAGCATTTTATGGGGTGTCTGCCCTTCTGTGAAGTTTTCTAGTGTCCGTTTGTGTTGCCTCAGAGCTTGGAGGTCTCTGAGCACTTAGAGCGTTCCAAGAAGTACCTTGGCTCTAACTACGATGACTCATGGCGACTTCATGAGAGAATGGAGATGAGCAAGTGTGAGTCAGTAGTCTGCCCGTTCATACATTTCCTGCTGTCTGAAACGCTGTCTTTTCTGGGTTCTGAATAAACTACTCTTCTATTGACTCCCTCTCCGTGCAGAAATGTTCTACTCTGTTCAGGTTCCAAGTTACTGGGTGCTTGAAATAAGAGGCAATGCTCCTCATGAATAGGAACTGCTAGTAAGAAGGTAGATCCTCCCTCTCCGTGCAGAAATGTTCTACTCTGTTCAGGTTCCAAGTTACTGGGGTGCTTGAAATCAGAGGTATTGCTCCTCATGAATAGGACCTGCTAGTAAGAAGGTAGATCTGAAACCAGATGCTGGTCGGAGCTCAAACTCCGCTTTTCCGAAAAAATCAATAAAATATATTAAAAAGAAAAAAAAGAAGGTAGATCTGAAACCAGATGCTGGTTGGAGCTCAAACTCTGCTTTTCCTATCAGCAGTGGCTACCAACTTCCTGTAACAAGGTCAAGTGTGGCCTGCCCAGGATCCACCAGGATCCTCATAACTGGTCTAAGGGGAATAAGAAAAGGAGGAATTAAAAATATAGACTTCTGAAATGTCTACAAATACTATGACTGAGGAATCTATACATATCTTCAGAAAATGATCTTTTGTGCATTTTTTTAAGTTTACTCTTTATTACCAGTGATTTCTGACAGACAATTCAAAAGTCATAATGACTCAAAAGCAGCGAAGGTGGGCTTGCGAAAAAGAAAGTACAGTTTCTCATCTAAAATAATGTGGCTGACAGATACAAAAGGAAGGGTTTCCCCGCCCCAGGAATCCTACTTTAACCTTTCATTTTTTTCAAAAAACAAACCAAATATTATCAATATCTACTTCAGCTGTCAAACAGTGTTATGGTAGTTGTTAACATTTTTAAAAGCCTGCATTCCCTTCTTTAAGAAGTACTGTTTCGCCCTGACCGGTTTGGCTCGGTGGATAGAGCATCGGCCTGCAGACTCAAGGGTCCCAGGTTCGATTCTGGTCAAGGGCATGTACCTTGGTTGCGGGCACATACCCAGTGAGGGGTGTGCAGGAGGCAGCTGATCGCTGTTTCTCTCTCATTGATGTTTCTAACTCTCTATCCCTCTCCCTTCCTCTCTGTAAAAAATCAATAAAATATATTTTTAAAAAAAGAAGTACTGTTTCCAGTAGACTAGATGCTTCCATTTCCAAAACTGACTTTTTGAAGTTTCTCTGGTGGTACTCATCCTTACTTCCGTGGTTCAAAAGCTTCTGACTTGCATGGAGCTGAGCGATCGCTATTTGACTCTAGACCAGCATGCTGTCATAGCCATCGGGCATCTGGTTTGAGTTAGCAACCCTGAACGTGGGGTGAGCCTTTCTGCTCTCGCAGGCAGGCTGTCTCCTGCCTTTAAGGCCTGAGAGCTGTCATGGATCAGCATCACCTGCATCATGTCTTCTCCTGCCTCCAAGCCAGGAAGCTATATGCACTTCATGTGTTTGTTGTCCTCAGGTTCTGCCTCAAGAACTGTCCACCCAATGATTTGGAATGCGCCTCGAGCCCATATGCCTTGGAATACAAACTTGTCTCCCTCCCTTTTGGAATAGCTGCCAATCAAGATTTAATCCGGCTGGTTGCATACACGCAGGATGGAGTGATGCATCCCAGGACAACGTTTCTCATGGTAGATGAGGAACAGACCGTTCCTTTTGCCTTGAGGGTTGAAAACTTGAAAGGAGTCGTGTATACCACACGACCACTCCGAGAACCAGAGACCTACCGCATGAGGGTCCGAGCCTTATCCTACAGTGCCAATGGGACCATTGAATATCAGACCACATTCATAGTGTATATAGCCGTGTCTGCCTATCCGTACTAAGAAGCTCGCCAAAGCCAAACCCACATATTTAAACTGCATTAATCATGGGAATCACGTTCGCTTCCAGGTTACCATCTCCTGAACGGTTGCAACCTTGGCAACTTGAAAATGGTGCTATGCTCTGTTTTGTGTGTCTTCCTTGGTACTGCTGAGGTATTTTCAGGATCCCACCATGGCCACGTCTTTTCCTTAAGGTCTAGAAAAGCCCTGTATCCTTTTCTTTTATTTATTACACTGGAGCAGTTACTTTCCAAAGATTATCTCTGAACATCGAACAGGGACACATCAGTGATGTTTTATGGTGGCATAGTAGCTAAGATCGTTTTCCTTAAAAATATACAATAAACTAACTATAATAATAATTCAAAGCCAAGTAGATTTTTGAGCATTTGGCCATTTTTAAAGTAATAAAACTAGTTGCTATGTTTTTTGAGCAAAGCTTAAGTAAGTTATGAAGATGCTTTTTTTTAAAAAAAAGTATTGATACTTTATTATATATAGGACTTAGACACCTCTTTTCACTTTAAGGAAAAAAAAGAAACACCACTCGTTTTAGAAATATAGTACAGCTTCTAGAAGGTTATGATGATCCCAAATGGTGCTCACTTTGAACACCCAAAATAAGAATATTACTTTCAGTGAACCATTTATGATCATAGAAAAAAATATTACTTTGTCCTCAGATGATTGTTGATGGCATAGATCTTTGTTCATATATTTTGATATAATCTGCCATTAGCTCCTTCATTTTCACATTCCAGAATTGTTTTTACCTTCCTACAAATTGGAAACAATTTTTTAAAGTATCAATGGGAGGGTTTTCTTTGTTTTTCTTGAAAAATCTCATATGTTAAATTAGCATAAATGTTAAACGTCAATACACTGTACATGGTGCTAACAGACTCTGGAAGCAATTGCCAAGATGTATTCTATTTTTATGAAGTGTACATATATTACCTTAGTGTGTATTTTCTATGGAATATCTTGATGAACTCTTTTATAAAAATTATTTTATAAAAATATAATGTTACAGGAAAACCAGCTAAAATAAAATTTTCACATCCTTTGTCTTAACTTTTTTGAAAACCTGAAATTTGTTTCCTCGCAGCTATAACAGGTAATAAAGTGTATAGCCACATCCACATACATATGTGGGTATGTGATACGTGTCATGATTTAATCACCACAGCAGCTCTTGAAATAGGTAATGCTGTATTGTTATTCATATTTTATAGGTCAAGATCCTGGGACTCATAACGTATGCAACTTCCTTAAGACAGCACAGCCAATTAGTGGCAGAAATGTCATACCTTCTACCTCTTCTGACTCCACATCAAATGTTATCTCCATTGCCTAACAGTTTTCTCACTTACCTAAATAGTTTTTTTATATCTTATCTCAAGTAAATCCATCACCTACCTATAATAGGTAATAAACTAGTGAAGGCCTAATCATGGCCTGTGATTGAAGGATTTTTTACCTAGAATCACGTTATTCAAAGAAACCTGGAAAAATCATCTAGTCTACAGTCGGCAGGTGATTGCCTAACTCAGCGTTTGCCAAAGAATATTCTGGAGAACATGAGTTCAGTAAAGATAGTTTGAGTCAACAGGCTCCATGGTCAAACAAGTTTGGAAACAGTGTAGAATATGTCTTCCTATTAAATATTTAATACCGACACTGAAGGATCGTAGCACCTCAGTAGAAAATTGATTTCATTTGTTCAAGTCAAAATTTTCCCCAATATATCGTAACATCTCACTGAACACTTGGAAAAATGCTGGTTTAAACAGTCAAGACATTTGTGTGACTCCTCAGGCCTTGGAAAGGACCCTTACAGCCTATTTAGTAAACAGTTCCAGGTGGTGCCCGACATGTCCCATTGGCACATGACCCTGATTATTGAGCTTTCTAAAATTAAACCACATTAATTGTTCTCATTTCCTTTGTCCAATGTTCTGCAAGCATAGAGTGACCAGCCATGTACTAAACAATCATTGGTAGGAATAGACTTCTGGTTACTATACTATTTGATTTGGATAGTCCTGTGTGAAGCCAGAAGATCCAGCCAGGATCTTGACTATAACCAAGTACCTTTGACAAAACTGTCTTTAAATACCTCGTAACCACCCTAGTGGTTGAGCAGAGATAGGCAATGATACCAGTTATCAAGCCTGTCTGTTTCCTTAGGATGACAGAACAGGGTGTTGAAGCCCTCCACAGCATCAAGCAAAGCTGTAGGGAGGAAGCCTATGTCCTGTGTGTTACAACTACAGTCCTTGGAGCCTTCAAATTTCAAAGACCACGGAGGAATGACTAGAAGCAAAGGAAACATCTCCAAAGGGAGGAAACCAAAGGGTAAAATGAGAAATCTAATCAGTAATATTAGACTCAAATATATACAATCCCTTACATGTCGGATGAAGTCTACCTACAACACAGTATAAGTAATTAACCTAATGTTAATAGAAGAAGTATGATCGGCACTGGTGGTCAGCAAACTTTTCCTGCATGGTTTCTCTCGTTACTACTCAACTCTGCCGATTTAGCACAAAAGCAACTATAGACAATATGTATTCGTGCATTTCCTGTGTTTTGTTGCTTTGGGTGGGTGGGGAATAAGAAGGTATCATTGGCGTTGATGGGGAACCGGGAGGATGGATCCTGGTAGGAAGTCATGTGAACGAGAAAAAGGCGGACTCCACCAGTTGCCTTTGGAAAAAAAATCCCCATGATCTTACATTCATTCAACTCACACAGAAGCTCCCTACTCACGAGTTACAAGGAAAAATTGGTAAAGGGGGCCTATTCTTTTATCTTCCTCTCCTGTTAAGACTTGTTTTTCTCTTTAAGACTTGTATCCATTTTGGCTTGATTTCACAGAGTCATAATATGCCCATAGATTGTGTGTGTTGTGTGTCTGTTAGGGGAAGGGTGTTATTTGTCTCATGAAGAAGCCCTGTGCTCTAGCCACCCTAATAATGTTCCTAATGATAATAATGCCCTTTGACCCAGTGGGACAATTTCTTTCTTTCCAGGCTTCCTTCGGGGGACAATGGGTCAAAGAGAAAGGCTTTAGCATGACTTTCTGGTGCTAGGAGGCTACCCTTGTGCACTAGGCCACTTGGTTCTCATTCTCCTGGGTTTCGGGCTCCCAACGTACCTGATTTTCAGTCTTGGAATCCACGTAAGTTGATCTCCTCATATTTCCAGTTTCCTCCGCCTCCATGTCAGACAGCAGGACAGAGACCACTCATTGGACTCTGGCCCTGGCTCCTGAATAAAGCGGTTCCATGTGTGGAGGTGGTGCCTGACATATCCCATTGGCCCCGGCTTATTCCCACTCTGTAGGGACACGGAAAGAATGTATCAGTGTATCAACATATTGCCCAGGTATCTAAAACACATTTTCAAAATGTCAAGCGATCCTTGATGACCAGTGTGCTGATTAACTGCAGCGTTCCAGGGGTCCTCGGAGGGGACAAGCTGAGGCCAACTTTTCAATGTGCAATCACTGCTCCACTGAGTCAGAAAGCTCGCTGCCAAGCTGGAGCAGCGGTAGGACATATAACTAACTGGTGAGGATGATTGTAGTTTCCCAATCACCGTCCTCTGCCAAGAGTCTGTTTCCAATTCTCTATTCTCAGAGGAGCAGCCTGGGAATTTGGAAATCGTTCACGGTGGTTTCGGGATGAGCTCCTCCCTCCCATTCTACCACCTCAACCTTCATCCTGGCCATGATCCGTCTTGGCTGCATCTGCTGGTTCCCATCTTGGTTGGTCCTCCCATCTTTCACACCAGCCTGTACCCAGTAGCAGAATGACCTTCTACTAGGATTAGTCTCTCTCTTTCTTGGGACTTTCAAGTCATACTTGCAAGTGATGTAGAGATGAGATTAAGCCGGCAACCAAGCCCCTCAACTAACCGCTGGTCACCCAGTAAGTTTGCACAGAGATATAAAAACTTAAGACAACAATATAGGTCCCTCTTGAGCTAGGACACCTTCTGCTTACACTATGAGTAGAGCCAAGGAACTCGCTAAAATCAGACTAAGGTATATTTTTTGTTTCTTTTTCCTGGGACCTTCTAGGGAAGGTTGCCTCCCATAGTTGCACGGGAGATGGACGGGAGAAATCAAGAGATTGTGAATCTCAGTGGAGAAAGCTCAAAGAAAGAAACGCACCAAATAAGAAAGCCAAGCTTTTAACCCTCCTGTTCATTCCATTAAATGTGCCATTCCTGAACACCATGGTGCGGTTCCAGAATTATCACCGACAAAGTGGCTGCTGAGTCATCAACAAAAGAATTGTCTTTACAATAAAGAACTTCCAAAATAACAAATTAAAAAATTCTACATTAAACAACTTTACTAACTAATTCTGTAAAAAAAAAAAGTAAATAGAAAATTTAGATGGGTGTATGTCTCTTAGTGTAAGTATCTTGGTCAGCGTCTCCACAAGCTTGCCTGCATGTTTATATACTTTATACTGATTAACGTATACATTTTGTGATGTGGAAACTATTAACATCCTGGCTTCTTCACATGGTCATCCTTCTGTGCACACATGCCCCTGGTGTCTCCTCGTGCATCCAAAATTCCTCTTCTTACGAGGACACCAGTCAGATTGGATTAAAGCCTGCCCTGGTCGCCTCGTTTCAACTTAATCACCTTTTTAAAGGTCCTATCTCCAAATACAGTCACATTCTGAGGAATTGGGAGTTAGGAACTCAATGAGTGAATTATGGGAGAACACAGTTCAATTCTTCAAAATAGTACATGGTAATTATATGTTTACATGATTCTTCTAAGTTAGCAATTTTAAACCAGTGTGCTGCAAGAATTTTTAAACCATGCAATACCTGACTATTTAATGATGGGCACTGACCTCTTCTCCCTTAGAATGTGAAATAAAAATGACAACAGCCAACACAACCATAGCCATCTGGTGTGAATGCCCTGTCTTGACGCAGAAATATATAGGTCATATAATAGAATTGGTTAATTCTTGGTACCAGAAATCCTTATATATAAGTATAGGCACCTTATTTTTTTAAAGTCTCCTTCCATCACCATTTATTCCCTCTTTACCCTCTTCTACCTCCCCCACACCCTTTTCCCTCTGGTAATCAATATATTGTCTGTTTCTATGAGGTTTTTTCCTTTGCTTAATCCCTTCACCTTTTCACCCAGACCTCAACCCCCCTCCCCTCTGACAGCTGTCAGTTTCAGTTTGTTCTCTGTATCTATCAGTCTGTTTCCATTTTTGTTTGTTAATTTATTTTGTTCATTAGATTCCACATATGAGTGAAATCATGTATTTGTCTTTTTCTAACTGGCTTATTTCACTTAGCATAATAATCTCCAGGTCCATCCATGCTGTCACAAAAGGTAAGATTTTCTTCTTTTTTTTTCTTTTTATGACTAATAGGCCATTGTGTAAATGTATCACAATTGTTTTATTCACAAACTTACCTGAATGTTTATACTGATGGGCACTTGGGCTACTTCCAAATCTTGGCTATTGTAAATAACACTGAAATGAACATAGAGGTCATATATTCTTTGAAATTAGTGTTTTGGGTTTCTTCAGATATATTCCCAGAAGTGGAATTGCTATGGCCTTGAAGTAGAGTTTGATATCAGGTAGCATGACTCCTCCAATTTTGTTCTTCTTTTCAAGATTGCTGTTTGGGGTCTTTTTTGATTCCACATAAATTTTTGGAATATTTATTCTAGTTCTGTGAAATACGCCATTGGTATCTTAATAGGAATTGTATTGAATCTATAGATTGCTTTGGGTAGTATGGACATTTTAATGATATTAATTATTTATATTCATGAACATGGTATTTGCTTCCATTTACTTGTATCTTCTTCAATTTCTTTCTTCAGTGTCTTACAATTTTCTGAATACCGGTCTTTTACATTCTTGGTTAAATTTATTCCTAGGTGGGGGCCTTTTAATGCAATTGCAAATGGGATAGTTTTTTTAGTTTCTCTTTCTGATAGTTCATTATTGGTGTATTAAAATGCAACTGATTTCCAGATATTTATTTTGTATCCTGCTACTTTACTGAATTCATTTATCAGTTCTAGTAGTTTTTTGGTGGAATCTTTAGGTTCCTCTAGATACAGTAGCATGTCATCTGCAAGTAATTATAGTAGTTTTTGTGGTTTTCACCTTCTTTAGTTAGTTATTAAAAGGAAGAAAGCAAGGGAAATCAGAAATTGGTAAGCATGGTCGTTTGGGGACACTGAGCCTGTTTGCTTCACTAGGAAGCTACAGCTTTATACCCCAAGAAATTACAGCATTGTCCCTCTGAGGGGCTTAACACCCCTTCCTCCCCACTCCCACCCTCCCCTCCCCCCCGTATGGTAGGTGTAGGGGGAGCAGAGGGAGATAAGGATGTGTGCAATAAAGTCAAAATGGAGAAGGTACTTCACCATAGAGGCCTGTCAGTCTAACCTAGGGAAAATATCATCAGCTAGGGAGGGGACCCCCTCAGAAGCCCGCTGAAGACAAGGTTGGACTTTTTCCGTGGTGGGACAGAGGGATATGGGACTTTGGAAACCCAGGGGCAGGGGCATACTTCTCAAATAAATCTTGCCACAAGATCACAATCTCCCATGCATGAGCGTTTGAAATTCTTTCCTTGGGAGCCCATGGAAGAGCTTAATTTCAACTGACCCCAGTTTTACTTCTTCCTTTCCAACTGAGATGCCTTTTATTTCTTCTTCTTGTTTGATTGCTGTGACTAAGAGTTCCAGTACCATGTTGAAAAAGAGTGGTGAAAGCGGGAATCCCTGTCTCGTTCCCGATCTTAAGGGAAACATTTTTAGTTTTGCCCAATGATATGATGTTGGCTGTGAGTTTGTCATATATGACCTTTATTACATTGAGGTATGTTTCCTGTATTCCCACGTTGCTGATAAAGGTACCTGGGGTTTTTTAAAGTCACTTTAGAGCAAAAAAGGATAGTTAATTACTATTACTTTTGAGGAGCAAATTAATCAAAGTTATACCTATTTTTTGTCAGTTTTGACCAAAATAAAATTTTTGTGTGTGCTGCACAATTTTAGTAATCAGTTTATGTGTGCCATGAGATGGAAAGGGTTGAAAATTGCTGTTCCAGGTCCATACCAATGCATTTGTTAGTACTGTATCTCTTGTACTTAGCACAGTACCTGGCATATAGTAGGATTGGGTGAATGTTTAGTAAATGTATGGATAACTTACATATGCCTAATACATTTGTGGTCAGTGTGATGAGTTTCATTGATTTGCCTGGCTTTGGGGAGAAGGAAAGAAAGCCTCTATATTGAATATTAACATAAAGACACTTGAAAGTTGCTCAAACACTCTTTCTGATTATATCCTTGTCTCCAAAATCAAAGACCCTTGAAGTTATGGTTAATGGGATTAAAACTGGCAATTTTATGCCATTCTATACCATATTCATTTTATTCTTATGTGTGGATTACAGTATTATGGCTGTTTAAAGAGTTAACAATTCAGTGGAACCAACTGGAACTTGGGGTTACAGAGCACGACCAAATGAAAAATTTAGTGAGAGGAGTAGAAGGGTGCTTACTAAATGGATCAGCTGTTTTGACGTCATGGAGGGAAAATGAGATTAAAGGAATTGGGCAGTACATGGAAACATCTGGATGGCAAATGAAAAATTTTGTCAATTTTCCCAGAGGTTTGTTCTATATAAAACTTCACTCCCCCATTTCTGAAAGCATTCAGAAGAGTGCTTTCTCCCTAACTTCTCTTGTGTGGTCAGGGCCTGATAAACAATAATTTGCTAGTGCCAAATGTTCATAGCTGCCAAGAGGGCAAGACTGTGTGTGTGTCTCCTATGGCATTTCCAGGATATGGACAGTAGTATTGGAAGCAGTAGTAAAAATGTGTGTGATGGCACATACATGCCTGTCAGTGCATTGCATATATCCGAGTATTTATCACCAAGGGTGAGGCAGAGCTGGAAATAGATCTGTGACAGGTAGAATCTCATCATGATGAACTCCGCAAGGCATCCTATCCTTTTGGTATAGAGAAACTTGGTGAGAAGAATGTGTCACGTGCTAACGACTCACTGTAGTGAATTAGCCTGTGGGAAGTTCTGTGTGCACAGTAGGGAAACAATGGGATGCTTCACAGACAAGGCTTTCTTCTTTCCCTTCTTTGAAAACTACACTTATGTGGAATCTTTGGGAACTTAAGGGGTATTCTTTAAGTGACTTGAATATCCACTACAGAGAGAGTGCAAAGAAATCAAGTATAATTACTACCTACCAGTAATTCATACCTGTAATTAAATACCTACAAACAGGATTGCTTTAGTTCATCTCATCATAGACTTCTTTCCCATAATATAATACTACATGATATGACAAGGAAAGACTAAGCACAGGGTAAAATTAAGAAACATGTAGGGCTGCTCAACCAGAACTAAGGGGTCCCCAAAGAACATAATAGCTAAAATCTGAACCATAATAAAATTAGCTCACCCAGAGCCACACACTCTTCTACATGCTTTCCATATATTGCCTAAATTAGTTCATGAAGACTTTAACAATTCCTTGAGGTGGTACTGTAAATTTTCCCTAGCTTACAGTGAAGAAACAGGCATAAAAAGTGAGGAGGTATGGACATGATGTAAAACTAAGTTATCCTGGTTCTTAACCTCTGTGCTTCTTTGTTCGATAGATGGCCAAGAGTTACCCAGGTGGCAAGGCAAAAGTTAGTGGACAAAGGCCATAGAGATTCCCAGGCAAGTGAGTAGTTCAGTGTGGCTAAAATGCTGGAGAATTAAGCAGATGCCAAAATATGAAGGGTCCCATAAATCTTTTTAAGGAGTTTGGACTTTATTTCCAGAGTTTGTTTTTGAAAGAATTTGTTTTTGAGAGACCCAGAAGGGCTAGACACAGTGAAACCAACCCTAGGAACATTATAGGAAACTTAGGAATGGATTGTTTTGTAGGTTTGCTAAAGTTCATTTATCTATATATATATATAAAAGGCTAATATGCTAAGTGTCCCACCGTCCGGATAATTATGTCATGTAGCAACACCCAGCTTCCTCTCCCTAGCAACTAGCCTCCTTGGAGTTTCTTCAGCCCAAGAACACAACTTGCTTCATAGCCAGGTGGAAACATTTCACACTGTAACTAAATATCTGTGAAGCATTTTCCCATGCCTCATCTCATTTGATCCTCACAGAAGTCCTGGAGTAGGGAGATAGGAGACTCAGTGGAATCCTATTTTCTTTTCATTAGCCAGAAAATGGAGATTTAGAAAGCTTAGAAACTTGACCCGACTGAAAAGAAATAAAAAATGGTGGACCTTGAAAATGACTTCAGGTTTTCTCATTGCACAGAATATAGTCAAACACTGCTGCAGTTAAATATTTTTCCCTTTGTTCTCCCTGTGTGATCTACAATAATAATCTGCTTCGTGTTGATATTTACTGCTGTGTTGCTGACAATTACCTGAAAGAGAAGTTGGGGTGC
>NW_005360273.1:738170-743989 GCF_000412655.1 Myotis brandtii | reverse complement strand
GGCGCCAATCACACACGTGTTTCCATTTGTCATTGTTGATTGTGAATTTGGTTGACACTTCTATTATAGAGAAAGGGTGAATAGTGACATTAAAATATTTCTTCTAATTAATTTCCCTTCAATGTGGACAAATTTGTGCACCAGACCACTAGTTTTCCATTAAAAAAAATGAGTAAATGTTCATATTCTAGGTGGTGAAATTGAATGAGTTTTAGTGTCATCCTCTTAAACAAGAATGTTCCTCACAATTTGCAAGGTAGACTTATTGGCACACAAAAAGCAACAACAAAAACAAAAAACAGAACTATCTGTCTCAATGTTCCTCACAATTTGCAAGGTAGACTTATTGGCACAAAAAAAGCAAAAACACAAAACAGAACTATCTGTCTCGGAAATGGGGTTCCCTCACAAATTTGAGGTTTACCAACCATTGCTTCCCTAGCAAAAGCCTGAATCTGGCTATTAAAAGGCAAACCAGGGTCCTTGCTAAGATGATGCATAGGATGTTTGTCTTCATGATAATTCTCATTCCTGGTCTGAGATCGAAGGTAGAGGACATAGAGCACTTGGTGGCATTTGGAAGCCATCACTCTTGGCAGGCAAAATTTCTAAGGACTTGTTGTCAAGTGAGATTAAAAGCAAGAATAAAGTTTATTAAATGGACAGTAATAAACTTATCAAGCTAAGTGGTGCTCTAACTTGTTTGCAATTGTTAATTTCATTTGGGCGGGGGGGAAACACAACTCAAATTATCTGATTGTGCTGTAGGAAAATCTTTCTTAAAAAAAAGAAAAAGATTTTAGATAGATAGAGACAGAGAGACAGACAGAGGCAGCAGGGGCTTTTTCCCCAGGGAGCAGAAAAACTTGCTTTTATTCAAAGCAGATGAGAATGATCAAGAAGTAATAGTTCTCTCTATTCACTCGGCTTCTTGCCTTTAGGGTAGTGGTTCACAGAATAAAGGTAAAACGTGGAGACACTTTAATCTTGCTCACACCTCAGGACCTTCATTCCTATAAACTGACTTTTGAATACCAATTGCTACATCTGGATTCCGAACAAATGAAACTGAGCTTTCTTAGCCTCCATTTAGAACAGGCACACGCATCTGTCCTCAATTGACACACACCCAGCTAAAATGTTGCAGCGTTGGTTGGCCTTTCGTCATTGCTCTCTTGACAGCAAAATAGCTATCATCTGGTTCAGTTGGATCAAAGGAGGACATGCATTTGATGTAGGGCTGTTCCTTTACAGCATAGCACTTTGTTATTATTACCTCTTTGGCAACATGGAACGGAGATGAAAAATAGGCATTCTTTGATATGCAACAAAAACAATGACCAGACCTACAGAATGAACTGGACTGCTTGCCTAGTAGGCTCTTTCAAACTGCTACTTCCACAGTTCCTCCATTCTTTGGAGGTTAGGTTTGTGGAAACCTTAAAGTGTGAGCCAAAAACAACATGAGAGAGAGATTGTTAATACATCTGCTCCAATAGGGAAATGAGAAAGGACCACAGTTTAGCTGCAAGTTCCAATATGCCAAACAGTAGGGCTTGTTTCAGGCTGTCCTGATCTAATCAAAGACCTCTGTTTCAGAAATGTTGGCTACCCCAATATGTTCACACATAGTATTACTTTCCAAGCTGGGAGATTTAGAGGTCATTTTACACGAGAAGACATTGAGTTCCAGAAAGGATGAATGATATGGGTATGAGCAAACCAAGTTGTTTAGGTTCCCTCCTTAAGTGGGATGCCACTCAATAGAGCATTTTCCAGTCTTTTCATTTGGTTATACTTATAAATTTTAAAATTTACCTTGGTCACCTGAGTATGGATAATGGGAATAACCCTAATGAAAATAAATATGAGCAAGAATTTGGAGGTGGTGGCAGTTGTGAGTGTGAACATATGGTATAGAACACAATAAAAGACCATAGAGTTTGAAACAGAGTAAGATAATGGAAGAAAAAAAAAAGAAGAAAAATAGTGTGTCTTGTGGGTTCAAGTTTTGTCTCCCAAAAAGATATCTTAACAGCCCAAACCCTATTGTGAAAATGACCTGATTTGGAAATGAGGTCTTTGTAAGTGTGATAAAGTTAAAATGAGATCACGAGGGTGGTCTCTAATATAACATGACTAGTGTCCTTATAAGAAGACAGAAGTGTCATGTGAAGAGACAGATACACAGGGCGAATGGCAAGTGATGACAGAGGCAGAGACTGGAATGATACCGCTGCAAGTCAGCCAACATCAAGGATTGACAGCCTCCATTAGAAGCTAGGAAGAGGCAGCAAGAATTCTCCCCTACAAGTTTCAGAAGGAGCGTGACCCTGTGGACACCTTGACTTTGGACTACAAGCCTCCAGATCTGAGAGAATAAATTTTTGCTCTTTTGAGCCATCCAGTTTGTGGGAAACTAATTCAGGACTCATGACGAGGAGCCTAAGCCTGAGGTCATCTAACTGTACCCTGTTGTGAAGTAGAATTAAGGAGCTTCACCTGTCTGCCCAAAGGCCTATCAAGTTCAGCATCTTCTTTATCCTTTTGAAAATCAAAACAATCTTTGCTGATGTTAAGTTTTCCAACATCTCTCCACTTCTTCACAGTGTTACGGAGATCTGTGAATCCAGCTTGATGATCTCATTCGCCAGTTCTTGCAATAGTCCAGGATTTAACCTGTTCAGTCCTAGAGGCTTGAACTCATCTAAGGCAACCAAGTGAATATCAACCCATCTTTACACAGTAGTTTTATCTTTCTGACTTCTTCAACCTCAAGGTCATCTTGTCAATAGAGCTGAAACCAATTCTATTCGGAGAAGTTCCATTTCCCCATATTAGTCGTAGTGGACTTGAGTCAGTTTTTTGCCTAACACACAACAATCTGCCTATTTGGTGGAGTATTTTGCGTTGTGTATAGGATTGCTGGTCCACAGTACCTTATCCAGTCCCTCCCCTCAACAGTGAAAGTAAAGAGGACTCACCTCTTGCCATCCCCCTGCACAGGACTTGGCATAAGGCACAAATGACACAAAGCAACCCAAAAGTGAAGAGATGGCTGACTTATATGAGGCAACTTTGTATTTATACTTTGTCAACTGCTACATCCTGGTCACATTGTCCTGCCAAGAAGTAAATATAATATTTCCTCTTTCTTGCTTATGATTTTTCTTCAGCATAAATAGTCATTTCCTGTACATACTTTTAAATTATATCTTTGTCATCTAAGAATGATTTCTGCATGTGGAATTACTGGGTGACAGTCACCCCTGAGGTTTCTGAGACATATCTCCAAATTGTTCTCAGTACAGGTTGTATCAATTTATATTCCCAGGTGCAAAAACCTTGATTTTGTCAACTTCATAATATATTTTTATTCATTTAAATATAAAAACTGTGTACACTTTATTGTAAACGTACCTATTTGTAAATCTACCTATAAACAGACAAGGATAACTGAAGCCAATGTTTTGCCTTAACTCTAATTCGTATTAGAGTTTTATTTTAGAAACTTGAGTTTTGCCCTGGTCAGTGGCTCAGTTAGTTGGAGCATCATCCCATACACCAAAAGGTTGCGAGTTCAATTATAAGTCAGGTCACATACCTAGGTTTCAGGTTAGATCCCTGGTCAGGGCTTGTACAGGAGGTACCAGTCAATGTTTCTCTTTTCTCTCTTACATCAATGTTTCTCTCTCTCTCTCTCTCTCTCTCTCTCTCTCCCCCCACCCCTTTCTTTAAAGTCAATTTTTTAAAAATTGTGTTTTTTTATTAGCCAGTGTACCCCTGCACGTGTATCTCTCTCTCTCTCTCTCTCTCCCTTTCTTTCTCTAAAGTAAATTTTAAAAAACTTGTGTTTTTTTATTAGCCAGTGTACCCCTGCACCTGTGCAACAAATAAAACATAGTCATGTGCTTAATAAAAATTTAAATAAATTAATATGAATTCATGTCTGAATGAGACCAGTTTGAGGAGTGGAAACCAATGACATTACAGAGAACATTATCAGTGTTTGGGGTTTTTTTCCAAAATAGAAATTCTCTTAGTAATAGGACAAACGAGTCAAATAAAAAAGAGTACACTATCAAGATTTTGCCAAATATCATTTTATTTATTCTTTAATCTTTGCTTTTGAACAAGTGATTTATTAACCAAGTACAAACAAAGCCACAAACCACAGATACAGAAGTGAAAAGTAACTCTCCTTTCATTCTTATGACTGAATCTCCTACTTCCTTTCCAAGAGGCAGATACTATTATAGCCAAACAACATTTTTAAATGATTTTAATTCACTCAGAGGCATTCCCCAAATTCCATCAATCAATGAACACCATTCCTACAGATAAAAGCATCTTTGCAAAGCATTCCATAATCCCTCTTTCTACCGCTGGATGAAGACACAGGCTGGAGGGCTTCATGGTGATGGGTGACATCTGGAGACCAAAATCACTTTCCACGTTGCCCTGAGGGGAAAAGCAAACATCTGTGGAGCTGGCCTGGCCTTCCCAAAGAGGGCCTGAGAGCACATTGTGTGATCTAAGGGTGACATCCACTGGTGTCCAATCATAATTGCATGTGCTAGGCCTTCTGAGATCTGGAAACAAGAAATCCTTAACTTAAACGTTACACCAAGCATAGTGATTCTCAGCCATTCACCTATGCAATACCTACGATTTTCCAAACATCGTGACCAGTGTACCCACTTTGAACCTCAGAAGAAAAGTTGTAATAAATACCAGGTAAACATATGCTGCATCAACACAAAAGATGTGTGCCTAGACATTCATTCATTTGTAGCACAAATAATATGGAGCATTAACTACATTACATGACAGTTACTGAACGAGGATCTAGGAACAATGATGAAAAAGACACAGCCACACCCGCAGAGGCATTTTCACATAAAAAAAAGAGGTAAGACATGGAAGTGCATGGCAAAGCCTGCATTCATCTGTGTATTTATTTGGACTTATATTATCTTGCCCTCACAACAACTTCAGAATAAGTGGACTTTTACATATAGGAAACCCAAGGCTCAAAGGGGTTAAGTGACCTGCCCACAGCTACGCAATAAGTGTCTGAATCCTGGCTTATCCACTCTTGGTCTCCAAAGCAAACCCCAAATGTGTTATGGTTTGATCAGAGAAGCAAAGCCACCAGGAAGTTATCTTGGCTAAAAGGAGGTTATTGTAGAGATGTGACCCCGCGTGATTGTGGGTGCTGGTTAAGTAGTTTACCTTCTGCTGTTATTCCACATTTCCTGCTGGGCTGAGGTCAGCAGGGCAGGCAGTCGGGAAGGAAAGGTGGCTGTAAAGCAAGGCAGAGCGATGACTAATGGGAACCCACAGGACAAGCCGGAACCTGTGTTGGTCTCTTGGAGGCTCCAAGCATCCAGCCTGGATGACGCAGGTAACCTACAGGAGGGACTGGGACTCTTTTTTTCTTTTTTAAAAAAAAATAACATTTAGTTGCCCTGACCAGTTTGGCTCAGTGGATAGAGCGTCGGCCTATGGACTCAAGGGTCCCAGGTTCGATTCTGGTCAAGGGCATGTACCTTGGTTGCGGGCACATTCCCAGTAGGGAGTGTGCAGGAGGCAGCTGATCGATGTTTCTCTCTCATCGATGTTTCTAACTCTCTATCCCTCTCCCTTCCTCTCTGTAAAAAAATCAGTAAAATATGTTTTAAAAAAATAATAATAATAACATTTAGTTTATTTATTTATGGCACAGAGGGTTGCTCTCTCCAAAATACAACCCTTAACACTGATATTTTTTTAAATTTTTTAATATATATATTTTATTGATTTTTTTACAGAAAGGA
>NW_005360273.1:712305-738049 GCF_000412655.1 Myotis brandtii | reverse complement strand
TGCCTGCAACCAAGGTACATGCCCTTGACCGGAATCGAACCTGGGACCTTTGAGTCCACAGGCAGATGCTCTATCCACTGAGCCAAACCGGTTAGGGCTGATAATATTTTAATGAAAATGATGCCGTTGAAGGTGCTTTAACTTTTTTTTAATCTTGCTTCATCACTTTCTGATGAGCAGCTTTGGTTCTAAGTTCAGTTTGTTTCTGTTTGGGGTCTGGCACTCTTCATCATGGAGCTAAACACGCACTTGGCCAGGGTAGAAGCTGGAGGACAAGTCTGGTGAGGGCTGGAGATGTCTGGCTGCTGTCCCATGCCGACAAGATGAGCCTGCAAGTCCAGGACCACGTGTGTCACCTGACGGAGAGTCTGAGTGTGAAAATAACATGGCTGCTGCTGGTTTCCATCTCCCAAATCAGCTGCAAAACATCTCTTGTGACCCACACTCGTCTGGAGCTATGCCATGAAAGAAATTCTGGAAAACGTAACTTAGATACATTGACTCAAGACAAGGCAAAATGCAATACACAAGCAGAGTTGTTTCCCACCCTTTTATTTAAATCAGTCATTTCTATCTCTAAATCGTGGCCAATCATTGGCTTAATTAGCTAAACTAAGATGTCATTTCCAATCTAATGGCCAGATCATAATTAAGAAAATGGGCTCCCGGTCCTGAGGAAGAACAGCATGATCTCTTTGTTTTACCTAATTAAGGTATCTTTATAAGAAATAAGGGAAATGGAAAATGGACATAAAGCCATGTGCATTCTGAGAAAACCCAAAATTCAATCATTTCAATATCCACCTGAATTTCTTCTATGTCGTCATCCCCAGGAAGCTGGTATTGTTTTAGCTGGAGCAGCAGGCCAGTGCTGAAGGCCTCGGCTTTTTTAAGGCAACCACTGGTGGCATGAGAGTCCATCTGCTCATGACTTCATGAAGCTGGAATGTGAGACTACACCCTCCAATTATACGTAACATGATTCTCTATATGTGGTGGCTGCCCGCAGGGCTTCCCACCCACCGCTCTTTGGCATTCCCAAAGTAACAACCGAAACAACTAATCCTGGAGGCTTCACAAGTTCTTCGAGGAGACACTCCTCAACAGGGTCTCATTTAGGACAGGACCCCAAGAGCAGTGGAATGTGTATCTGGTCATTGTAATGCATTCTATTTCACATTCAACCATTTCCAAAATCTCTTCAGAGATTTGTTGGATCAAACTGTAACTCTTTTTTTAAAAATATATTTTATTGTTTTTTTACAGAGAGGAAGGGAGAGGGATAGAGAGTTAGAAACATCGATGAGAGAGAAACATCGATCAGCTGCCTCCTGCGCACTCCCCACTGGGTATGAGCCCGCAACCAAGGTACATGCCCTTGGCCAGAATCGAACCTGGGACCCTTGAGTCCGCAGGCCGATGCTCTATCCACTGAGCCAAACCAATTAGGGCTCAAACTGTAACTCTTAATTGATTAATCAAAAGCAGCTTTATTCTTATAAAAATAATGTTAATTCATGCACAACTTTAACATAGTTTTAGTATAGAATTAAATTTTAGGTACAATCTCTTGGTTTCTCAATAGACTTAATTAAATATCTCAGTTTACCTAACTTTCTATTATACTCAATTTATAATGTCAGTTTTCAGTATAAAACACAAGGCAGATTTTAAAAATATACCATCTCTGTTTGCAAATATGTGACTATTTAAGGTAACCTGATATCATACCTTTTAGTGTTCTATACTTATGTGGGTGGGAGATTAAGAGTAGCCAAGAAAAAGTTCTGGTAATTCTCATCACATACATTGAAATCTTTCATATGTTGGTAAATTTTCATGATTTGATTAGATTGATGTCATCGTTGCCTTTTATAAACTCCACATTGAGACACTCCGGATATTTGACCTGTGAGCAAATTATGATTGCTTTGGGATCTGGTCAGAGTACTGAGTTTCATTTACTTTTGGAATAAAAGTGTAGAATGTGTGAGACTAAATAAATCAATGTTTTGTGTTCCTGATTAAAAACCATTACCAGTAGAAAATATGAATTCTTAAAAATAAAATCATTGTATAGCATAAAATGTTTAGTATGAAGGGATTATTAAATATCAGAATGCTGATCATGAAAATACAAGACATTACTGTAACTCCAAAATGAATTTTCATGCAACAAGTCCATTGCTTGCATAGCAAACAAAAAGAGCAGCCTTCCAATTGAAATCATAATAAAAAGAAACCGTATTGCGTGAATAATGGTAAAGCATCCATCAAAACTCATTCTTACATGTCAGGCATTAAAAATTCAAGGACTTAGACAATAAGAAAGGCCTAAAATAAATGGGCACCCAACCCCATAGATGGGGAGATCTGAGAGAAGAGCCCAGAAGAATGACATATGGGAAACTCCACATCAAGAAGAGTCAGTGGATGTATGTTGTAGGTGTTCTTGTGGATTCATTTACTGATGGATGCTTAGTTACTAGTACTTATTAGGATGATTCCTGTTACCCTTTTCATTCAACATCCATTTGCTTTCTTGATTTCTTTCTTGGATCTCATTGGCTCCTTTTCTGCAAGTCCAAATCCTGCTTAAGACCAGCCCAAATGCGGTAGCCTCTACGAAGCCCATCTCTAGCTTTCTCCCGAAGCACTTTAAATAGACTCATCTCACACAGTTTTTCTGCCTTACGTTACAGTTTTACATCTTATATCTTTCATTGAACGGTGAGCAGTATGTGCTTTGAAAGGAGGGTCTTCACCTTATTTATTTTTATATTCTCCACAATACCTCGCTGAGTGACTGGTGCATACAAGAAGCTCAGTGAATATTTGTTAATTCATTGTGATCAAGAGGTAAAAACAGGTGGATAGAAAGCAGGATCCACACGTGCAAAGCGAGGAGGAGCAAGTGAGGTTCAGTAATTGCTCGGGAAGAAGAAAAGAAGCTTGAAGACCAGAAAGAAGCTTTTGTGACTTCAAACATCCTCTTCCTTCCTTCCCTGCAACATTGATTAAACGCCATGTTCAAGGTGCTAGGGAAGGAAAAAAAGAAAAGAATAGTAGCTTCTGCTTATTGAGTTACGTTTGGTGTACCAGACACTTTCCATACTATATATATTTAATTGAGATATAATTGACATATAGCATTCATTTCAGATGTACAATATAATGATTTGATATCACTGTACATAGCTACAGTTTCTTTTCTTGTAATGAGAACTTTTAAGATCTTAGCCATCCATACATTATCTTATTATGTCCTCACGTCCGCATCCCAGCAGTGTTATTAAGCCACCATTGAGAGAGCTAAAGATTTGAGAAGTTCGATCATTTATCTAGGGACATTTTTCTAGGGTGACACAGTTCATAAGCGATAGAGCCGGGCCCGAACCCCCGGGTTGCCCGACTTGCCCACACTGTGCGGCTTCCCATGCTGATCGATGCTTACGTTTCTACTTGCAGACCCTCCCTGCCAAATCACGCAGCTGCCTTCAAAAGAACACTGACAGTCAAGAATGGAAATCAGAGACTTTGTTTCCAACACACTTTTGTGTCTCTGTTAAGTCATCTGCTGCTACGGGACCCCTACATTTGCCAAACTAGGGAGTTCTGCACCTGGTTCCTTTTCTTGGGATCATTCAACAGGAAGAAAATGATTTCAGAAACCTTTGACCCATAAAATGTTCAAGGACGACTCTGAAACCCCATTGCCTGTTGACATTCTGTCACAAGGAGGAATATTGGCACCAGTTGGAGTCGACCGGGTTACTAGACAGGGTTTGCGTCTCTGTAATAGCTTGTTATGTGACAAAGCGGATGTTGGGGAGCCCACAGAAGATGAAAATCTCTGGGACTTGGGTGTGTTCAGAAAAACATATTTGCAGCAGGGCGAGATTGTCTCCGCTGATGTCATTGGGTTGGGTCTGACCAGGGGCAAATGCCTCTCGCTGGCTCACTAGTGTTTGGGGATTTCCAATCCCTGAATGCCTCAGGGCAGAGGGCCTGGTGGAAAAGAGAAGAAAGCGTCCCCGAGCTTCCCTGTACAAAGAACAAAAGAGGATCGTTAAGAAGAGCCCGAGTTCATGTCCTCCAGAGGAGCCCAAAATGTGCCGCGACATTTAGGACGTATTACCTCAGAATGATCTTCCCGTGAAGCAAATATTAAGCACATGGGGGAAGGAGGGGTGCGCCCCAAAGGGAATGGAAAACAAGATGCTGGACTCGTCTAGAAAGGCGCGTAATTATCCTTGTTAAGTAAATGCTGCGTGGCTGTTTTCACGTAGCTGATGGAAATTTATACGAGACTAACAGGACTTTCCTCGAACAGTTAAAATGCCCCTAATTGGCAGTCCATAGCTCCTTCGTATAGCTTTTAAAACAATGTGCGACGACATTCCAAAAACATGACACAGTAGATAAATGTGACTTGTGGGGAGGACAATCCAGCAACTAGATCTGACCCTGACATGAAGCCTGCTGCGCCTTGGACAGGCACGCTCCTCTCTCTGCTCCTCAGTTGCTGCCGGTGCAAGATGGTGGCTACCATACCTGCCTTAAAGATTTGCTACGAAGAGCAAAGAAAATGATGTGGTAAAATGATCTGGCACCGATAATCCCTATGACATAATGTCATGGGCCATCATCCCAAAGACCCTAACATTTCTGAATACCTGAACGGTGTCTTGAGCTGTGCTTGCTTAATGAGCTGAAAAGGATTCCCGAGCACAAATATCAAGGTGCTGAGTGCAGAGGCCAAGGTGCCCAGGGCAAAAACCAGGATGGCGATGGGGCACCATGTGCAAAAAGGACGTTGTGCCAAAAGGGCCGAGGGCAACAGAAGAATAGCTGCTCGCCTGAAAGGATTCAATCGCTCCAGGCACAGCCAGTAAGCACAGAAGGCTCCTCCCAGTCAGGAAGAAGCCACCATTAGTGCATGAGCTCACCCTTCAACATTTCTTGATCAAAGAATAAAGTTTCTGCTCTGCTTTACCGAATGTGGTCTCATTCTATTGGCACAAAGGGCACAGGGAAGAAGAAATTTAATTTGGGTCCCTGACCTGGAAGGGTTATAACAGAATTTGTATATGGTCATAATGAATGATAAGTAAGAGCAAATAACTATTTTTTCTTTTTCTATCTGATGCAAAATGATGCTTGATGTATTTTGTTGTTTTGTTTTGTTATATATTTTACTGATTTTTTACAGAGGAAGGGAGAGGAATAGAGAGTTAGAAACATCGATCAGCTACCGCAACCGAAGTACATGCCCTTGACAGTCAAGGCTGCTTGATGTATTTTTTTTAAATATATTTTTATTGATTTCAGAGAGGAAGGGAGAGGGAGAGAGAGACAGAAACATCAATGATGAGAACCATTGATCGGTTGCCTCCTGCACGCCCCCTACTGGGGATCATGCCCACAACCCAGGCATGTGTCCCTGACCAGTATAAAACCTGGGACCCTTCAGTCCACAAGCCGACGCTCTATCTACTGAGCCAAACCTGCTAGGGCCGCTTGATGTATTTTGAATCAAGTGGAGAAATTTTCTAATTGAGGGAAATGATCAAATTAGTACATTTCTTTGGCATCATTCTGACCCAGCTGCTATAGTTTGAATGTTTCTGTTTGCCCAAAAGTCATATGTTGAAATCTTAATAGCTAATAAGATAGCATTAGGACGTGGGGCCTTTGGGATGTTATTAGGTCATGAGGGTGGAATTATGTCAGAGGGCCACTGGTTCTGATAAAAAAATTATCCTTAGAGAATCATGTCTTGAAGTTTAGAAAGTAATGCAAAGCCCCAACCCTGATAAAAGCCACAGTGGTGGAGCAGCATCCTTCTCCACAGAAGCCAACCTCTTCATGGCGGACTACCCACTCCCAGTGTTACACTCAGTGGAGGAGCTCCCAGCCAAGACAGCCGGGTACTACCGATGGAAGTTCTTTCAATTCCCAGTTCCCTGCAGGTGAGAGGGGAGGAAGTGTGGGCCGAGATAGGCCAGGCGATAGGAGAGGAGTGGAGACACTTCGGCAGAATGAGTCTCAGAATGGAAGGTGCTGGGAAGAAAAACATTCTGTACACCCACGAGGCTGTTCACAAATGTTGGGTCTAGAGTCCAGGGGTAAAGACAGACTCCTGTGCTGCAGCTGCTCCTATCGGTGCCAGGGTAGGGCCCTTTCCCATAAATACTTTGGGAAAAGACAATCTCTAGTATCATGACCCTCGCTCCATACTGGACCTGAATACTATCAATCATTTCACTTAGACACTCACCCACACAGCTACCTCCCTGAACACATCATCCCAGGAGAATTGGTCAGCATTAGATCTAATGTTTGCCACCTCTCAGAGTTGAACCATCAGTTTAAAAATTTTTCTCAAAATATGATATGAAGAGAGCTATCCTAGGCTATTCCAAGGTGACTTCTGTCCTTCCCTACTCCAATGGTGGAGATCTCTCTTGTGCCTACCACCTGCCACTAACTACTCTTAGAGAAATAAAAACTTATACACAAATTTCTATGGGCCGAAAGTGTATACTAAATACTAGTATATGGATAATCCATGGAAATGATTGGGAAGGATATTGTTTGTTGTGTGTGTGTGTTCTTGGTTTGTATGAGGTAGCTTAGCACTTTATAGGAGAGAATTAAAGAAAATTCAAAGCAGCCCTAGCTGGTTTGGCTCAGTGGATAGAGCGTTGGCTGCAGACTGAAGGGTCTCAGGTTCGATTCTGGTCAAGAGTACATGCCCAGGTTGTGGGCTCAATCCCCAAAGATCAAGGGCATATGCCCAGGTTGTGGACTCAATCCCCAAAGAGGGATGTGCAGGAGGCAGCCCATCAATGATTATCTCCCATTGATGTTTCTCTCTCTCTCTCTCTCTCCCTTCATCTCTGGAATCAATAAAAAAAATTAATACATTTATATCATATCACAGATATAAAGTACTGATTGCTAACATTATCATCATCATTAATATTAGGCAGCTATGTTTCTGGGTCAGGGACTCCAAATGGTTCAAGAGGAAACAAGTTGGATTAATACCTGGAGGATAGCTCACGCATTCAGGCATCTTTAGCACAGGGCTGTCAAATCACAGCCTAACAGAGATGTGGACACAGGTAAGCAGCAACAGCATGACACCCATTTACACTGAAAGGCACGGGTGAGTAAACATGCGGGGTGGATCTGGACAACGTAAGTGAGTGGCCATGCACAGGGTGGGTGAGAAGTAGAAAAGAACAGACGTAGAAAATCGGTTGGGCTATTGACTACGCTGTGACATCCCACTTATATTTTTAATCCCCTCATCCCTGGATTTCTGGCCCTACCCTCTCCAGAGCTGTTCCCAGGGTCCTGTTTTCAGCAGACCTTCCTTGCTGTTAAACAGACCTCAAATACAGGAACAGTCAATAACTTCACCCATGTCTTGACCAGTGAGTATATTTTCATGGGGATTCTACAAAGGAATGAATCCCCCTTCCTGACCCAGGGACTTTGACTTTCCCTGCATCCCTTATGACACCATTCTGTGGGCTCCTCCAGGCGTCTTGCTGTTTGGCAAAAGGCATCACAGGGTACACGCTCGTGTCTAATTTTTCAATCATCTTCCTCTTCAGAAAGAAAGTACAAGATGTTCTTCGGTGGGAAATCTGCTTGATTTTCCTTTCTATTCCCTCTCTAGTGATTAGGGAGGGAATAGAAGGCAAACTGAATTTTCACAAAACAAGCCACTAAAATGCAAGCCATTTAACTAAGAAAAAACATGTATAAAAGAAGCCTTCTTTTTTAAAAAGTCCCTGGCCCAAAGAGTCCATAACATCCTAACTTCATCTTCCCTATGCTTCATGCAAGAAAAAGAAGCATAAATTCCCAAGAATGAGTAAGCAACGCAACCAAGTCTGGACCGAGGGGATGGTCTTTTCCTTTGACATTCACTTCCCCTCCATGACTAGGTGGCTGCATGTTTCCACCATCATCCTTTAAGAAGTGAATTATATGCGTCTCTGAGATGTTGCCCTACAAGAAAAACATCCTCTAAGGTTAAGGCCAAAGACATTAGCGGTTTTCACCACCACCACCACCCAAGCCTCTGATTTATTTAATAGAGTTAAGGCTTCAATTATCCCATAAAAGCCCAAGAACATTGGCTTTCCTCTAGGCCTCTTCTGGGCCCCCCTCAAGAATATGTGTTCTCTCAGTCTCAAATGTTTTCCCACATGTTTTTGTTATGGGTGGCTGAGTATACGGTGTTAGGGCAAGATTTAACCTCCCAAAAGCTGATGTGGCTCATGATTTCACTTATATGTGAAATCTGGGGGGAGGGGGTGCCAACCAACCAACAAAACAGAAAAAACTCAAACATACAGAGAACACTTTGATGATTGCCAGAGGGGAGGGGGGTTGGGGGAATGGGTGAAAAAGGGGAAGGGATTAAGAAGTACAAACTGGTAGTTGCAAAATAGTCTTGGGGGTGTAAAGCACAGCATAGGGAATACAGCCAGTGATTGTAACGCTATGTTATAGTTCCTCTGTAAGGGCCATGTGACTGATGCTCCCAGACCAGTGTCTCCTGCGCCTGCTTCATGATGAGAATCAAATGGCGTCTTGTTGAAACTAGGATCCCAGACTAGAGACTGAAGCAGGAAGCCTCTGGGCGGGATCTGCAATGGTTCTCAGGGTCAGGGAAGCAGACTGGTATAGCATCTTTCCAGCGAGGGCAGAAGAATCTGTAAGGCTGTGCTTCTTACAGTGTGGTTTGTGACACAGTAGTGTCAGCCTTACTAGGGAACTTGTTAGATATACAAATTCTCCGTCTACCCCAGACCTACTGAATCAGAAACTCCCTCATGTATTTTTTTTATTAATTCATTCAGTAAATATGCATTTAATATCTGCTCTGTCTAGACACCGAGGATCTGTTTATGAGCAGGACTGACACGCTCCATGCTCCCTCAGAGCTTACATTCAGGGAGAGGAGACAGAAAATAAACAAGGAAAAAGGCCCGGCCGATTTGGATGTGGGGTGTGACGGGAAGGGAGGGTCAAGATGGACCGAGCAACTGCGAATACCGTGTCTTTTACAGAGAAAGGGAGGAAGTAAATGCTCCGAGAGGTTCTTGATCACATAATACATGTGAAATACACATATGAAGGAATGGGTCGTTGGGATTGACACTGGGCTGAATCCACTAAAAAAACTGTTCAACTCCCCATTTCTCTCCAAGTTACGAAAAAAAGGGAAAGTTGGTTTTTATTATGAAAATTTCAGTCTGAGTTCAGCACTATTTATCAGAGGGAAAAGATGGAAATGAAAGGATTTCAGTCTGAGTTCAGCACTATTTATCAGAGGGAAAAAGATGGAAATGAAAGGATTTTCTCTTTTTTTAATATATTTTTATTGATTTCAGAGAGGAAGGGAGAAGGAGAGAGAGATAGAAACATCAGTGATGAGAGAGAATCATTCATAGGTTGCCTTCTGCACAACCTGTCCCCTGACCTGGAATCGAATCGTGACCTCCTGGTTCATAGATCGACGCTCAACCACTGAGTCATGTCAGCTGGGCTGGAAATGAAAGGGTTTTCAAATTCTAGGTCTGAATTTCTTAACTTGCCTGAGAGGCTGGAGAATTAGGTGTGGATCTTCTGAGAGGCATTTTGCAGGAGTCCTTGATGCAATGCAGTTCACTGTCAGCCTGGATTTTCACAAGGGCTCCAAGGCTGCTTTAACTACAAATATTTTAACATCAGATACAACTCATACTTTTGTCAGTTACCGGTAGATTCATATGATATTATTAAATGGCAACCTATGGTGGCTTATTCAGCATCAGACAGTTAAATTATTTTTACAGCCTCCTACGCCTGAGGAAACAACCTGCACTCCTTCATTTCATAGACAGAAAAATTCCAGTATCACTTTCTGTGACAAACAAAGTCATAGGCAGGGCTCTGCAACTTAAACACTAGCCTTGCCTCTCTTCTCCCCAGGAATGGCGCCTCCCCACCCCCATCTGGTCTGTCGTTACTATTCTATTGCTGCTCCTCTTCCACAGCACAATTAGGGGATCCCTCACCTAAGGTCCCTCCCTGACTCCTTTTCCCCTGACTGGTTAGGTGCTGCCATCTCCATAGCTCTCCTTGTCCTTCCCTCGCTCATAGCTACATTGAACTTGCTCACTTACCTGCATCAGTCATTGATTACCAAAGGCCAATGCACTGTGCTAGGGACTGGCGATAGAGTGGTCAAGAAAAGAGTCCTTATCAGAAAACCCCTGGAGGAAACAGAGCTTTTATAGTTCATGCTCACTGTTTTTTAATTGCTTGAATAAATTACTTAATTTGGAAACTAGATAGAGGCCTTGTTATCACAGAGTTGGTCATTAAAAAAACTTAACTCTGCTTGGCCAGTGTGGCTCAGTGGTTGAGCGTCAACCTATGAACCAGGAGGTCATGGTTCGATTCCCGGTCAGGGCACGTGCCTGGGTTGCGGGCTCCATCCCCAGTGTGGGGCGGGCAGGAGCCCTCTTTGGAGCCCTCTTCTTGACTGGGCCCCAGCCATGGCCCATAAAGACTTGAATGAACACTAACACAGTTTCTAACAGCTCAGGGGCACCTCCCTAGAATGAACCTAGACCCCCTTAGAGTGTCTGCCTAAGAAGACTCGAGAGAAAACTCAAGCCTGCCAGAAGAATTCACTGTTTGTTCCAGCCAACACCTGAAGACAGGGCCCTTGTCTCCCAGTCTCTGTGGGAGGGTAGTTAGTAAACCCAGATGGACCAAGCTCCACTTCCTGCTTTTTATAATTTTTAATTTCCCTGACTTTGCTAAAGCCATTCCTTTATTCCTCCTCTCTGGTCCCTCATCCTCCCTTTAAAATACCCAGTCACTCCACAAGTTGGAAGGGGGATCTATTCTTTTTCCTACTGTCAGTCGTCACTGAGTAAAATCAGTTTTCACTGCTTTAGCTAAGGTCTGACGGCATTGATCTTTGATGGGCCCAATATAAAAATCATAAGGGTCCTTGTAAGAGGGAGGTAGGAAGATCTGAAATGAGAAGATGAGACAATGGAAGCAGAGGTAGGGATGCAGCCATGAGCCCAGGAATATAGGCAGCCTCTACCGACTGGAAAAGGCAGGCAAGGATTCTCCTCCAAGAGCCTGGAGAAGGAAGCAACCCTGCTGATTTTAGTTCCTTGATGTTAGTCCCACCAGACCCTTTTGAAACTCCTGATCTCCAAAACTGTAAAATAACAAATTTGTGTTTTTTCAAGCCACTAAGTTTGTGGCAACTTATTACAACAGCAATCGGAAACTAATTACACCATCCATGCTACTTAATCAGCCCTGCAGAAGTGTGTTAATGTCACATAACCACTAAAGATGGTCTTAAATTAGTCCTTGGCATGGCCTTTGGTGACCATGGACGGCCATGAACTTGTGGCACGCTGACATCATGACATTAACACATTTTAAAGGAATATATCTTCAAGTAGGTCTGTAATTCAAAAATCAAACATCATCCTTTGGGAACATGCACCACACGCTAAATACCAGAGCCCTTGCCAAAGGCAGAGGAGAATTTCTCGCCAAGCATTTAAGTGTTAAATCATGATCATTTCTCTCAACACTTCTAACAAGGCTGATTCATTTTTACTGAAATTGTTTCATTTCTCAATTTCTAAGGGAAAAGGTTGAGTTGTAGCATAATGCACTCTTAATGAGCTCTGCTCATAGGGGCAGTGTAATAAGATGATATACTGTAGACCCAACACCAGCTTCTTATGAAACGTTTACAGGCTGCTTGTGTTTGCTTGGTGTGGTTTCCCATGGAAGGGAAAGATCGATGGGCTGTTTTCCCAGGAACAGTGTAGAGAGACAAGGCCGACAAGGATCGGCAAGTCCATGTTTCCTCTATGCTACAGGCCAGCTCTGATCTCTATTTGGAAATCCATTTTCCCTCTCTGGAGTTTAGAGTGATTGAAGACACTTGTATTTCAAGGTGTTTTTATTGTTTGTTTGTTTTTAATCCTAAGAGGCAAAAATACAATCAATGCACTGTTACCGAATTCACTGCTTCGAGTATCCTGTTCAAGAACCAGACGTGGTTGTGATTAGGTTGTTTTATTTACTTGCAGCAAGTAAAGGAGACTGTGGATTCACATCCAAAGCTGTCTCCCAGAAGGGTAGGTTAGCCATTGCTTATCTACACAGGTTCATTGCATGTTGATTTCTTCTTTGAAGTTGGCTAAACTTATCAGGTTGGTTTCCAGCAAGCTCATCCAGTTACCGCTGCATCTATAAAACAGTGTGCTACAGTTTAACATGTAGCAAGAATCAAATTTGGTAAGAATCTCCCAGACCTTGAGACCCTTGTCCTATCTAACACCACCATCAGTTCCTTTTCTGTTTCCTAACTTGCTGATTTGATAAGTTTCCATAGTTAATATTATCCAGAATAAGCAGCTCTGGTCCAAGTTTGCCCAGTCATTAACATTCCCAATAATCTCATCTGTCTCTAATATTCTTCAATGCATACTTTATCATCTCTAATAACACCTCTGGCTTCTCATAAAGCAATTTCCCCAGGATACACTTAATATGGATTGTGCCTATTTCTATTCTGATGCATTTTTGCCTGCCACATCTAGGGTTAATCACCATCAGAGAACTTCTTTTCAGGACTCTTCCTCATGTTAGCCTAGGTTTGGGGGTAGTAGCTATTCCAACTGGATGAACATTTGCAGCAAGGGAAGTGAAAATTTTATTTTTCTGGGAACTCTTGGGTTGCCCCCATTAAATCACACGATGAAATGGTCTCAGATTGGCAAGAATCCATCTCTGCGACATGGGCCCTGTGGCTCCAACTGGGCATTTCCCTTCAGATGATAAACTTCCTTTGAGCTGAGTTGAAATTTAAATGAAGTTCAACAGGAAAGTGGGGTAAAGAAAAATATTATGTTTCAGCCGTAAGTTTGGAAGGGACTTTGTTGTTGTGTCCCTTGGCGGATTTGGTAATGGCAAAACTGCATTGACTGCAAACAGCCCTTCTTTCAACAGATGTGCATGATACACAGGGTTTAGGGAAAGGAAACCAATTACAGTCTGAGATCCATTTGTAATGAAGTCATGTCTCCAAATTCACCGTTGACATTCGACCTCCTTCGGTGGCCAGTCTCGCAAAAAGCGACAGCTAAATGAATGGATTTGTGACTTCGGTTTGTGGCGGTCCCTAACCGGTGCTTCCTCTCATGGGTGCCTAATGTTTTATTCGTTGAGGGCTGCATTCTAAAGTAATTAACGAGGGCCCAATACAAGAAACTTAGAACTGGCCAACTTTATTGTGAAGCTTTGGGATGTACCAAGTCTCTAGAAGTTAAATTTCCTAAAACGGATGCTGCCTGTAAAGCAAAGCAAGCTGCTCCCCTAGAGAGTCAAACCAGTTTGGTTGTCTCTGATGGTTTGGGCCAGTGAGGCACTGGACCACTCATTCTTACGAAAGAAGAGTTTGAAAATGTGTCAGACCCAGACTGCTGATTTTATGCAGGACCTTTAAGGATAATAAATATAATTAATTTTTAAGATGTATTGTTTAGACCAGCCGTGGGCAAACTACGGCCCGCGGGCCAGATCCGGCCCATTTGAAATGAATAAAACTAAAAAAAAAAAAGACCGTACCCTTTTATGTAATGATGTTTACTTTGAATTTATATTAGTTCACACAAACACGCCATCCATGCTTTTGTTCCGGCCCTCCGGTCCAGTTTAAGAACCCATTGTGGCCCTCGAGTCAAAAAGTTTGCCCACCCCTGATTTAGACATATGTTTCTAGGAATGGCAGACTAACCTTTGTTTGCTTCTAAAGTTTCACCAATAAGAATAGTAGGCTTTAGTTCTTATTATATACTAGACGCCTGATGCACGAAATTCGTGCAAGGGTAGGACTTCCTTCTCCCGGCTGCCAGCACCGGCTTCCCTCTGGTACCTGGGACCCGGGCTGGCTTCCCTCCCGCCTCCCACAGGCACCCGGGCTTCATCCGGGGTCTAATTAGCATATTATGCTTTTATTATTATAGAGACTTTTTCAAGTTAAGGCAAATTTCTTCTCCTCCTTGCCTGGTGTGTGTGTGTGTGTGTGTGTGTTTCCTTGTGAGTAGGTGTTAGATTTTATCAAATGATTTTCAACATCTTTTAAGATGTCATATGGTCTTCCCCACTTAATCTAATTTAATAAGTTATAATCATTGTTTTTCGAATGTAGAGCCATCCTAACATTTCTGAGAAAAATCTAACTAGGCCATAGAATAATATTCTTTTAAACTCAGTGTAGTATTCAATTTACTAATGTTTTACTTACATTTATGTTCAAAAGTAGAATTGGCTTAAAGTTTTCTAATGCAATCCCTGTCCAAATTTGGTACAGAGTTTATCCTAGCTTCATAAAATGAATTGAGTAGCTTCCTATGTTCCTAGATTCTGGGACATTTGTATAAATGGAAATTGTTTGTTGAAGATGGGCAAAGCTTACCCATAATACTGTAGGGACCAGGGGTCTTTTGGAGTTACATTTTTTGCTACCATATAAGTTTCTTATATGAACCTTGGTCTATTCAGGTTTTTTACTACTTGAAGAGCTAGTGTTAGTAATTTATAAAACTATTGGCATAACATATAGTGTTCTCATAACTTTAAAAAATCCTTTAGTATCTGAAGTAAGTCCCATTTTTCTTTCTTGATATTGTTTATTTGTAGATTTTCCTTTTTATTTGATTACCTTGACACTCTTGTCTACTTTTTCATTCATAACATTAGGTTTGAATTTATTGAACTACTTTTCTTATTTAGTTTCATTACCAATTTCATTAATTTCTTCGTTTTTCTCCCCCTACTTTCTTTGGATTTATTTTGTTTTACTTTATCTAGTTTCTAGAATTGAAAGATGACTTGAGTGCCTGCCGGCCGGTGTGGCTCATTTGGTTGAGCACCTTCCCATGCACCAGGAGATCACGAGTTCGATTCCTGGTCAGAGCACATGTGGGGGTTGTGGGCTCAATCCCCAGTAGCGGGTGTGCAGGAGTCAGCTGATCGATGTTTCAAAACCTTGATTTTAAAAAAGAAAGAAAGAAAGAAAGAAAGATTACTTGATTTAATTTTGGTCTTCACGTTTTTCAAATAAATGCATTACACTAAGTCTTTTCTATAAACAATACTTTAACTACATCCCATAGGTATTCCTATATAGTGTTTACTTTCATTTATTCAACAAATATTTATTGAGCACCTACAATGTTCCAAGGACTGTTCTAACTGCTGGGAATAGAACTGTGAGTAAAGCAGATAGCTAGTTCTTTCTCTTATAGAACTCAGAGTCAACTCTTATTTTAAATGGACTGAACAGAAAATGCCCCTCTAAAGAGGTAAACAAAAATGAGGAAAAAATCCTCTTTTAAAAAACATTTGGAAGGAACTCATAGCACAGAGAACAGGAAGTTCAAAGGCCCTGAGGTAGAAACTTGCTTGACTTGCTTGTAGCAGAGGCAGGAGACTGGTGTGGGAGCTGCACAGCAGGTGAGGAGAAAAATGGAAGAAGAGAAATAGCTAGATGGGACCTGGAAGGCCGTGGTTTCTAATTGACGCCTTGGATTTCTTTAACCCCAAAGTCATTTAGCAGAGAGTTGCTATATTCTATGTCTATTTTTTTTAACTTGACAAATTTCAATATGTATTGCATTGAGGGAAGTGAATGTACCTCATATATTAACAGGTTTATTTTAGATTACTGAGATTGTTCAAATTATTTAGTGAGACTCCAAAACTTTTCATTTGAATCTCAGTATCTTTCATATGCTTTGTCTTCATGACTAGTAGATTTCTGTAAAAGGCGAGTAAAATTCTCCTTCTGTGACAATCAATATTTCATGAAATTACTATCCGTTATACTGTAACATGTTTTGAGGTGATATTGTGATCTATAGCAATTGATGCCCTCTTTTTTGGTAGAGTATTCCATTTCCCAGTAAGATATTCTCTCTTCTCTCTTCTCTCTTCTCTCTCCTCTCTCTCTCTCTCTCTCTCTCTCTCTCTCTCTCTCTCTCTCTCTCTCCTTAAATCATGTTTCATTTCTACTGTTAACCTGCCATCTTGTGGCTATTTACTCACTCCCTATCGTTTTCCTAAGGAGCCACTACATACGGGTCATTGATTTGTTCCTTTCTGATCATAGCTTAACACCTGGACACTTGGAAGAATATCTGTGAAAGGACCAGAACCATTGTGAGGGATCTGGAAACCATACCCCACGAATAAGCTCAAAACGCTGGTGCACAATATAAACTACAGAGATACCTTCCAATATCAGAGAGTCCTGTGAGCATGTTAGTAAAACCCAAAGTGTGAGAAGTAAAAGCGCGATTCTCCTCTTTCAAACGCTTCATTTTCTAGGCCAGAAAAGTTGTCTCAGGGAAATGAAGACTCTCACTTAAAGTTCCATAATATGGAACTTCTGGTTCCAGTTAGTCATGTTCTTTGTCGCTACAGAAGAGTTAGTTGTCTTAGTGCCCCATAAAGAAGAAATTTCTAGCCAAAAGAAAAATAGACTGTTGCAGGTTGACTTGTATTCCCTAGAACGATATGTGAGAAAATGGCCCGGAACACGCGTTGTGCCGATGAGCTCTGGATATACATGAGCTGTGAATCCCCAGGGAATTATGCTGCGGGGGGGCGGGGGCGGGCAGGGGGATGTCCATCTCAAAAAGTCACACACTATTTGACTTCATAGTCATAACGTTCTTGACATGACAGAATGATAGAGAGGAAAACAGATTCGTGGTTGCCAGAGGTTAGGGACGATCGGGCAGAGAAGGGGGTGAGACTATAGAAGAGAAGCATGACGCGAGACCCTGGGTGATAGAATAGCCTTGTGTCTTGATTGCATTGGTGGTTACACTGATCTACACACGTGAGAAAATGCCACGGAACACGCCTTGTGCCAATGTCGATTTCCTAGCTTTGACACTGTACTATGTCAATAATTACTATAGAACGATTCATATAAAGCACTCTTGTACTGTAGTTACATAGAGTTGCCTAAAACATAACCACAGGGGCAAACTAGATAATAAGATACACAACCTTCCCTGTATAAGCTTTACAACTTCCTCTGAACTCATAATTATTTCCAAAAAAAAAAAAAGACTGTAATTTGACAGCCCTTTGGTTTGTAGGGTCTTCGCTTAGTCATGATTTCTAATGATGCAGCATAGCCCTCTGGGACATTTGGTTGAAATGTGAATGACTTACCACTAGATGACACCACAGATTGCATAGCCAAACCATCACAGCATTCCCCGAGGGTCTGACATTCACTGAAGCCTCTATTGTTTTTGAAAACATGTTTTAGAATAAAAAGATGGAATTTATAATCAGACAGAATGTTACTCTCTGTTGATCTTGAGTCTTACTTTAGTGATATCTTAAACCTTATAGGTTTGTTCAATTTTTAGTCCCATTAAAAGAAGTATTTATTTTAAAAAAAATAGGAAGGAAAAAAACACACTTTTAAGGATTTCCTTGGCGGTGCTAACCTTACTGTGTGGCCAGGATTAAAGATGCGGGTGGGGAAATAGCACTAAAGAGCTCAGAGACGTGGATCCTGTGTTAGGTCATAAACCAGCATTCGGTAGCAGGTATCTGCTGAGTCTTCCCCCGTTGCTGTAAATGTTTAGGGAATGCTGTCAAGCCAAGTTACCCCACACTCTCCTTCTTCTTGAGGGTGCACCCGTTTCCCCGGCCTTGGATTGCATGACAAATACATTTGCCATGTGAGGTGACAAATATGTTCCAACCTCAGAACCCTTGTTGTTACTCTTTCCCAGAAAAATCTCTTCCCAGATGGCCACAGCGTCAACTCCCTTACTTTGCATAAGTCTCTAAAATGTCACCTACTCAGAGATGTCTCCCCTGAGGCACCCTCTCATACACCCTCGCCATATCCCAGATTTCTCTAGCCAGCGGTTCTCAACCTGTGGGTCGCGACCCCTTTGGGGGTCGAACGACCCTTTCACAGGGGTCGCCTAAGACCATCGGAAAACACATATACAATTACATATTGTTTTTGTGATGAATCACTATTCTTTAATTATGTTCCATTTGTAACAATGAAATTGGGGGTCACCACAACATGAGGAACTGTATTAAAGGGTCACAGCATTAGGAAGGTTGAGAACCACTGTAGCCTGTTATCTGCTTCCCTTCCCCCTCCTCCCTCCCCCCTCTCTGAGTGCTTGTATCACATTGTGGTCTATTTTTACCAAGGTAGGAACTTCGTTTATTTTATTCTCTACTCCCATCCACCAGATCAGTACAAACACGTGCTTGTGAGATAAACGGGCAATTAAGAGAGATACATAGCTGTGCCTATAGTACATGCTCAATAAATGCTCATTTCTAGGGCTCCTGGGTCTTCTGCCCTGCTAGCAAGCCTGCTCCTAGTAGCCTCCTCTGACATCTAAAACTCTATAAGCAACACATGGCTGTTTGAAGCTCCTAACAGCTTAGTACTTAAAACGCGGTGGCTTTTCAATGAACTTTTATTTTTTTTAATTTTATTTTTTTCCAGCACCATTTATCCCCTTTGCCCTCTTCTACCTCCACCCACCCGCACCCCCACCATCACCACACTGTTGTCCATGTCCATGAGTTCTCTCTCTCTCTCTTTTTTTTCTTTTTGCTCAATCCCTTCGCCACCACCCTCGCAACACCCCACCCCACCAGAGCCCTCTGCTTGCTCTCTATCTATGAGTTTGTCTCTGTTTTGTTTGGTGGTTGAATGAATTTTTATAATTAAGTCATACTGCTTAAATAGAATATTTTTACAGGGCAAAACTATCAGAAGACAGGGTAATTAGTAGGCAGTGAAACTTGTATATTTATAAAAGAGTTACAACTTTAATTAAATTTTATATTAGCTTTACTTTCTGCCAGTAAAAACCAAAACATTTGGGTTTGCTTAGTCTTACAAAAAAACTAAAACGTGTTTCTTAATAAAAATAGGTATAAATCAGCAATATTATTTTTCTTCTCGTGTAAGTAGTATTATAACAATGATACTCCATGATATTGATATAATTTAGTGCTCCTGCTTAACTACTATCCTCATCAGTACTTTCTTACTGTATGTTGGGAAAATTATATCTTCAGGCATACAATTTTGTTATGTCCTTTATTCAGGTCATATGCACACTGAAAAGGTGAATTATCGGGAGGAAATGAGGGCATGATTTATATTCAAAGCAAAATGTAGGATTGTGACCAGATTGGGAATCAAACTGTGACTTCCTGATTCGACGCTCAACCACTGAGCCACACCGGGCTGGGCGTAATTTTTTTATAAATCTGAAATTATTTCGAATAAAAGTTAAAAATAATGTTTTTAAAGCAGTGCCCTTTTTATCAGTAGTTCTCTCTCAAGAATATGTTAATGGAGTTATATAAATATGTTTTTTTTAATGAAGCCTTTTATTTTTAATTTTAAAATGCAAATTATGGCCATTTAATTTTTTCCTGGATTGCCCTCATGGGAAAAAAAAGTCAAAAGCTTGTCATTTTAAAAGTCAATGAGGGAAAAGTACAGTACAGGGGCCCATAGGCCAGACCAGAATTTTGTGGATAAAATACAGCATATATTTCTTTATGCATTTGATTCCAGAACGTATAAATTCTCAAAGAGAAAAGAAGTCACATAAAAAGTAACATGTAGCCTGAGGCAGGAAAAGCAGAGGGATGGGGCTGAGTCTGCTATCTGTTTTGGTGAAAGTGACAGATGCATTCATTTAATCATTCAACAAACTGAGGCCTGAGGTTTTCAAAAAGCTCACAGCCGTGTGTGTGTGTGTGTGTGTGTGTGTGTGTGTGTGTGTGTGTGTGTGTGTGGTGTATGGTGTGTGTGTGTGGTGTATGGTGTGTGTATGTGTGTGTGGTGTGTGTGTGTTGGGGTGCGGGGGTTTGGCAGGGGCAGGGGTACACTGAGGAGTAAAATGTGGTAACTGTAAGATGTCGGCATACACAGAACTGTTACAGGACATAGACGAAGCTACTTACCAGAAGTCTTCCAGGTGGAAAGGACATTTACGCGGAGACTTAAAAGATCAGAATGACTCACCTTATTTATTTGAATCCTCTCAGGCTGAACATCCTTTATTACAAACAACCAGTTGCCTCCTTGAATCTCTCTCTGTTCAGTGGACGGGAGGTGAACAACCTAAGAACTTGTATGCATAACCCCTGGGCACAGACAATAGGGCTGCAGGCCTGGGGCGAGGGCAGGCGGAAGGGGGCCCATGGGGGGAAAAGGAGAACATATGTAATACTTCCAACAATGGAGATTCTTTTTTAAGTGCAAAAGAAGAAGGAAAGAAGGAAGGAAAGGTCTCTACCAGATCCGAGAAGGGAAACAACACATACAAAGCAACGTGGAACTGAGAAAGAACATGGACAGCTGGGGGAACAGAAGAGGTTGGGAATGGCCGAGGTAGATGGTCGGGGAGAGTGGGAAGGGATGAGGCTGGAAGGTCAACAAACGCCAGCTTGCGAAGGACCTGCTGTTGTATTCTAAACTGAGGACAGAGGGGCGTGGCTCTTCGTAGAGAATTTTTTGTTTCAATGTAGACACTGTGAGTAGTTCGCAGTTTTGTTTTTGGACCCTCTGTCAGAGCAGCTTCCAGTTGATGACCCTGCCCCAGAGACAACAGAGACCATCCCCGTGAGCTGGGCCTCCGGAGCACTCTGAGGGTTAGAGGATAAACCCAAGGATGGAGAACGCAGGAGGCTGTCATAGGGAAGATTCTTCTACAGGGGTTCTCAACCTTCTGGCCCTTTAAATACAGTTCCTCATGTTGTGACCCAACCATCAAATTATTTTCGTTGCTACTTCATAACTGTAATGTTGCTACTGTTATGAATCGTAATGTAAACATCTGATATGCAGGATGGTCTTAGGCGACCCCTGTGAAAGGGTCGTTCGACCGCCAAAGGGGTCGCGACCCACAGGTTGAGAACCGCTGGCTTAGAACACGACTCTGTCCCAGGCTTCTTTCTCTGTCTGTTGGAAACTGGCTTTCCCCCTGAATCCAGGGGTCTATGCAAGTAAATATCCATACAAAAATAATGGCGATTCATACTTTTTAAAAAATGTAATGAGATTTCCGTTTTCCCGTTCTATCTGTAAGGAGCTTGGAAGTCACCACTCCATCCTAACAGCAAGTGAAAAGCTAAACAGACTGAAAAGTCAATAATCATTGGATCCATAAGAGAAGTAAGGCCATAAGGCAAACTATTAGCCTCAAAATTGGAAATCTCACCTTATCAGGGCAGAAACCCAGGAGCTGAAACCTCCCCGGGACCCAGTGTCAAGGTAGGAAAAGTAGGACTGTAACGGATGAATTGCTGGAGGCTCAGGTTGGACAAGGCTTAGAGTTAAAAACTATGAGAGGACCCAGTCCTAGATGAGCCCCATACTTTTGTGAGTTTTCAGCAAAGGGAGGGGGAAGGGGAGCATTTTGAAATACACCAGAGCACTCCATTTTTTAAAAATAATATTTTTGTATTGCTCTAGCTAGGTTGGTTCAGTGGATAGAGCATCGGCCTGCAGACTGAAGGGTCCCAGGTTCAATTCCCGGTCAAGGGCTCGATCCCCAGTGGGGGTGGCTTGCAGGAGGCAGCCGATCAATGATTCTCTCAGCATTGATATTTCTAGCTCTCCCTCTCCCTTCCTCTCTGAAATAAAAAAAATAATATATATATTTTTTTAAAGAAACCATGCAAACAGGAGAGTGGAATGAAAGCGTGTTTTAGTGTTGAAAGAAAAATGCAATGCATTGTGGGATGATGGCATTGAAGCTGCTCGCCATAATATTCCGAGGTTTCCACAATGTGAAGTTCAGGATCGACGCTCAGTGGCCCAGCTGAAAGGGCAGAGCACTGCTCCCAGGTGGAGGCCAGGAGACTTTCCACGCGGCCCCCTTTAACCAGCTGCCACCGGCACTTCATAAAATTACTCACCAGAGGTGGGACTGCTTTTAAATTTTATCTCAAGGGTATGCTCCACTTTACTGGAAGAAAAATCAATTCATATTTTACCAGTTTTGTAAGGTTCCTGTATTAGTCAGGCTATGCTAACTGCTATTTTAAAAGAAAATAGCCCGGCTGGTGCGGCTCAATTGGTTGGAATGTCATCCCAGATACCGAAACGTTTGGGGTTCAGTTCCCGGTTTCAGGTTCAATTCCCGGTCAGGGCACATACCCAGGTTATGGGTTGGATCCCTGGTCGGGGTATATGCAGGAGGCGACGGATTGATGTTCACTCTCACTCACACATGGATGTTTTAGGTTGTTCTGGTTCCAAGAATTGATTTGTCCCCATCTGACACTGGCCTCCCATTTAAATTAATTTGAAGACAGTTTCCTGTGATGCCAGCATTTATGATGACTCTTCATAAGTCACAAGGACAAACTCATAGTAGGAATAGTCCTACCTGAACCCGTTTTTGGACATGGTCAGTTATATGTTGCTTTCTCTCAAGTTCAAAGAGCATGTGACGTTAAAGTTGTAATATGGTATACAGGGAGGTATTAGAATAAGTTTAATCAATTTATCAGTCATTGTTTTTATCAATGTTTTTGTTGTTTCTATATCATATTTTGTTGTTATATCATGTTATTGTTTATTAATCAATTTAAATATTATTTTCATATACAATTTACTAATTTTCTTTCATCTCTGACACCTGTATTATAGAGACAGGGCAAATAGCAATATTAAAATATTTCTTTAAATATTTCTTTAAATTAAAATATTAATTTTCTTTCAATGTGCACGAATCTGTGCACCAGGCCACTAGTTTTCATATAAGACTCTCCCTATCCACAGAGGCAGTTTTCAACAGCTTTTTAAAGTTTATAATAAATCACCAATGAGATTATGAATTCACATTTCCATTAGTTCACTGTATAAATGAACAAAACAAACACCTCATCTATCTTACCTAACCTATGCTATTATTTTTTTTTTAAATATATTTTATTGATTTTTTACAGAGAGGAAGGGAGAGAGATAGAGAGAAACATCGATGAGAGAGAAACATCGATCAGCTGCCTCCTGCACATCTCCAACTGGGGATGTGCCCGCAACCCAGGTACATGCCCTTGACCGGAATTGAACCTGGGACCTTTCAGTCCGCAGGCTGACGCTCTATCCACTGAGCCAAACCGGTTTCGGCTGCTATTATTTTATTATTGCCAAAAATGCCCACATATTCGATACCATGTAGAATACTTAAATGTAATAAATTTATAGTGTTCTCTTATATCTGGATTTGCCTCCAAACTTCATATTCCTGTTCCTTGTTTTATGATTATATAAGTTAACGGTCCTAATTGTAAGAAACCTACTCAAGTCTGCTCTTAATTCCCTGATTAATGGTGAATTGGTCAGAACCTCTACATCAGTGGTTCTCAACCTTGGCTGCACATTAGAATCACCTGGGAATCTTTTTAAAATCCTGATTTCTGGGCCTCATCCTCCGGAAATTCTGTTTCTTTGTTACTAATGTTGTGGCCTCACCCCATAACAAAGACACAGAATTTCTGGAGGATGAGGCGCAGAAATCAGGATTTTAAAAAGATTCCCAGGTGATTCTAATGTGCAGCCAAGGTTGAGAACCACTGCTCTACATGGTTCCTTTTTGCAACATTTAAAATCAAGGTGTGACGCCAAGCTTATTAAATTCACGCAGGCAAGACATTTATGGTAAAGGTAGACATTGTAATTGTAGTTATGGGTTTCCATGTTTTTAAAAGTGTATTTCATTTTCTTTTCTTTAATTAGATGTTTGTTAATGTCTAAAAAAACAAGTTAAAAAAAGTATGAAAGAAAAATCCAGGTTGTATATGAGAAAAATAAAATAGTGTCATTCTAACTGGGGATAGAAATTGATGAACCGATGTGATAATTGCTCCTTCTGAGAAGAAATTCATGCTCTACTTGACAGATTGTAATGAGTTAAAGAGCCCCTTCTGTGAACCCCACCCTTTGTCTCTCTGCCCTGGGAGGAACCTACTAACATTTAACCTTTAGTCCCTCCAAGAGTAATGAACTTAGACTACACCACTTTATTCTCTTATCTAATCTAATTACAATAATATAAGGTCTCTACTTTCCTATTAAGTGTCTCTATCAGGAGATAAATCATCCCATTGATTTTTCTCAGAGAACTTCTTCCTTGCAGCAAGCTTGAAATAAAATTTTGACTCCTTCTAATGATTTTTGTCTGAGAAATTGGTTTAGAAAAAGTTTGAATGGGACTTTATGGTTTCTATTCAAATTCAAACTCAACTGAGACAGAGGTAACACTTAAATCTTCATCAGCCTCCTTGTTGAATTTACTCATTTCTTTGTCAAAGGCCAGCTTTTGATCAGTGGCTATGGCAGGAGGCCATAGCCTCAGGATATTGATGCCTAAGAGGATGAGAGGGGATACCTAAAGGGGAGAAAAGATTAGGTTAGGAAGTCAGGGTAATTAAAAAGCCAAGAGAGACCCAGGGACACAGTTTGATGTGTGCTAAAGAACAGTCCCTCTCCAGCTCTGACTGTAAACCCTAAAAGCCGAGTGTGAGTTAGTACAGTAAAACCTCGATATAATAGACTAACTCAGACAAGGGGTTAAAACCAAAAGTTCATATTCTAATAAAGTAGGTTCTCCCAATGCATCTGTATTGTCTCTCCACTTAAAGGAAGATTACTTACTTAATGCACGTTAACTTCTGAAAAACATGTAAAATTCCCTGTGCATTGTTTATTTCATGATATTACTTGCTAATCCCTATGAACCATACAGCACCTAAGAAGAAAAATTAACCCTAAAATCTGCTCTCTGAATGACTGGAATAGAGTTGCCTCATCTATCGTGACAGAAACCATAAGATTTATGTTTTTGAAAAATACGTAGATTTTTTGAAATACAAGAAAACTCACCAATGTTATTAAAAATGTATTAATTAAAACATGACCCTTTGAGACACTTTTAGTCAAATAGACATGCCTCAAAAAGTATAGAGTTAGCTCTAGCCGGTTTGGCTCAGTAGATAGAGCATCGGCCTGCAGACTGACGGGTCCCAGGTTCGATTCCGATCAAGGGCACATGCCTGGGTTGATTAACAAAAAAATAAAGCTTAAAAAAAGTATACAGTTAAAAAAAAAAAAAAGACAACATGCCCACTTCCTAGCTCTTCAAGCAGTCGGTTTGTCTGTATTTTCAAGGTGAGATGGGAGGATGGAGGTAGGGGAACGTGGTTGTGGTGAGATTTGGTCAAATGTCCACCAGATGGCGCCCCACAGAGTCAGGTCTCAGTGTGTCCTTACCTTTCCTTGCTCAGCTCTATCCTATTTGTTTCACAAGTTGCTACCAGACCTAAAAAGTCTACTCACTGGTGTTGTTCCTGGATGATCAGAATGGCTGGGTGTTTTTTTTATATATTTTATTAATTTTTTACAGAGAGGAAGGGAGAGGGATAGAGAGTTAGAAACATCGATCAGCTACCTCCTGCACACTCCCCACTGGGGATGTGCCCACAACCGAGGTACATGCCCTTGACTGGAATCGAACCTGGGACCCTTGAGTCCACAGGCCGATGCTCTATCCGCTGAGCCAAACTGGTTAGGGCAGAATGGCTGGGTTTTACC